>NW_028143236.1:0-173015 GCF_977018435.1 Lepisma saccharinum | reverse complement strand
ACCCATCATACTACTGAATGTAAACAAAGATCTATCCCAAGGTACCTTTATAAGGTAGGCCATTCCCGAGGTTCCGAGATTTTCTCCCATGATTCTGTGCGCGCTATGACGTCATTAAGAGGACAGGATGGAACTTACTTCGTTATCGTATACGGAAGCTTGAGATAAATGGGTCTATCTATTATTTACTTATACACACTTTTTCTTGAATGCCGGTAGAATGAGAACAAATCAACCTGTTTGTGCTCTTGCCACGTGCAATAATAATAGAAGAAAATCGCCTGGAATAAAGTCATCATCGTTTCCCAAAAAGCAAGTTGCTGTAGCAGGATTGATTCAATTTGTTCCTCCAAATTTCGGACTTACTCAGTGGTGTAACCACAGGGGAGGGCAGGGGCATTGTCCCCCAACCTTCGACGGAAGTCAATTCTAGGGGGGGGCAAACATTGATGGCCAAAGGCACCTGCAGGGGGCACAGAGGAGAAATTGCCCCCTTCTATTTCAAATTTTATACAAATAAAAATACATTTCGTAAAATTTTCTTGCTCGCTTCGCTTGCAGTGCCAGCTTTTCTCAGTCTCGTCAAGTTCAGAGACGTAGCTAGGGGGCGTCGGGAGTCGGCCATGGGCGCCAAATAATCTAATTTTAAAGAAAATGTAAAAGAGAGAATGCCTTAGCGCCATGTGATATTATTTGTTCCTTATTAAATCAATATTGTTTTAAATTGCAAAAATTGGATCAAAAAATTTTCTTTCTCGCTTCGCTCGTAATATAATTGTCTTTTGTAATGTGATGTATGTAAATAATATGTTTTGTATATAATATATGTAATGACAAAAATTTGAATACGTACATAATTTAGTGTTAGAATCTTTCATATGTATTTTCTTATTTTATGTCGCTCCATGTTGCATATGTGTAAAACATATGAAAGTTATACATGTTATATGTACAAACAAATATCTTCAGCATGCATTTATCATTCATTTTCTGCCATTCAAAAATACAGTTTGTGTGCTTGTTTTCAATTATTAGCTAATGTAAAATTCCTGGTGTTGAAAAAATATTTCAAATCGTTTGTTCCAAATAAATGCTTTAGCACAGACATCTACCTCCCTTTTGCGTAATTTATGAGGATAATAACGTATTTGATACTACTACTACTACCGCTAGTAATAATAATGCCATTATTAATGTCATTACTATTACTAGAGGTAAAGGTGGTATTATGAGCCATTCATATATTATGAGCCCCCCCAATATCTGTTCATGGAGTGGCCTCAGCCTGGTGGCGATGATTTGAACTGCTAATTTAGTAACGCCTTTTGCCGCCAGAGAGTTCTCGTTCAGTTGCAGCTGATAGTTTATGAGTGAACGTGTTCTTTTTGTTTTCTCGATCTGAAAAACTTTGAAAGGTAAGTGTTTTGCTTTTAATTGCAGTATTTATTCATTTAAACTCATCCTAGTGCATTATTGCATTGGATAAAGCATGTTTAAAGGATTGTTTTTGTGTAGATACTATGTAATTTTGCAAGTAACAAAGATTCGTTATGCGTGTCTCAATTCCAATATGGCGAGGGTTGTAAAATGAGCCCCCATCGTGCTTGGTATATGAGCCCCCAAATTTTGAGGGGCTCATATTATATACACTACAGGATTGTTTTCAACTTTGTCTTTTCAGATGCCACGAAAAGTGCTAGGTCCAAAAAACAAGACCAAAAGAAAAAACTGGAATACTGAAGATATGGTTAAGGCAATCAAGGCTGTAAGAAACAAAGATATGGGATTGAAAAAGGCATCAAAAATGTTTCTTGTTCCAAGACCTACTCTTCAAAGACTTGTTCGAGTTGACAAACCACCGGAAGAAGCCGCTTTAACAAAATTAGGGAGAAAACCTATAATGGGCGAGGAGCTGGAAAGTGAATTAGTCGAGTATTTACTTATCATGGAAAGTAAATTCTATGGTCTTACCAGACAAGATGTTCGCAGAGTAGCTTACCAACTGTGTGAAAGAAATGGAATTAATCATCCATTCACAGAAGAGGGGTTAGCTGGTAGAGCTTGGTTCGACCACTTCATGAATCGTCATAACAATGTTTTATCTCTTTTGAAACCTGCTTCGACATCGTTCTCAAGAGCAAATGGCTTTAACAAAGAGGCAGTCGACAATTTCTTTGATATCCTGGAAGCCGAGTACGCCAAACACAACTACCCGGCAGATAGAGTATTTAATGTCGACGAGACAGGAAAATCAGTCGTTCAAAGCAGAATCCCTCGAATCATTGGGTTGAGAGAGGAAAAGGACAAGTGGGAGCTCTAAGTTCTGCTGAACGGGGCTCTCTCGTGACAGTAGTCTGCTGCATGAGTGCAGGGGGAACTTTTGTACCTCCTATCTTCATTTTTCCCAGGAAAAATATGTCTGAGCTTCTCATAAAAGGCGCTCCACCGGGGGCAATTGGTAGATGTCATCCGTCCGGTTGGATACAAGCAAATATTTTCACAGACTGGCTAACGCACTTTATTGACTAAACTAAACCCTCAAAAAATGACCCTGTGCTCCTTATTCTAGATGGCCACAACTCCCACACCAAAAACATTGACATTGTGAATCTTGCTCGAGAAAATGGCATATCCATTGTAAGTTTACCCCCACACACATCGCATAAACTGCAGCCTCTTGACAAAACATTTCTTGGCGCTTTGAAACATCACTACAGTGAAAACATACGCAAGTGGATGCTTCACAGTGAGAGACCTGTTGGACCCTATGATATTGCCGAACTATTGGGAAAGGCTTATTTGACTTGCCAGACCGGATCCATTGCTGTGAATGGGTTTCAGGTTACAGGATTATATCCGTGTAACAGGAATGATTTTTCTGCTGTGGACTTTGCACCTTCCTCTCAAGAGGTACTGGATTTGGAAACCCTGCGAAAAGGCAAAGGGAAAATACCTAAATCCTTCAACAATCAGTAAGAGGACAAAACACAGGTACCGAAACTCCACAAGAAGATAATCAAAATGCATCTGCTACGAAAAGTGTAGAATCAAACGGCGCTGGAACTGCAAGTTTATTTTGGAGAATGTGCAAGTAACAAGATTCCAACCAGCTGCTGAAGATTTGGCATGGGCAGGGCCTTCCGGTCTGTGTAAAGATAAGGAGAAGAAGATTCCCGGACACACTGTGTCTCCAAAAGATATCTGGCCTGTTCCCGAACCAAAGAGGAAAGTGACTAACAAAGGTCCTAAACCCTCCAAGGCAGCTTTGATTACATCGTCTCCGTACAAAGATGCTCTGTTGGCTACTGGAGAAAAAAGAAAGAAGTCAGACTCAGCTGAAGGGAAAAGACAACTGAAGGATAAAAAGAAAAGAGATGATCAACAGCCTACTGAAGAAACAGAACCTAAAACAAAGCATGCAGTGAAACCGAAGCTTCATCAAGATTCAGATAAGGAATACTGTGAATCAGATATCGATTCAGGGGAATCTGTCTTAGAAACACCAATCGGAATGGAATATCCCGGTGATGAAGAAGCAGTTTGTCTGTTCTGCGAGGGTCTATTTTCGGATGATAACCGAGGAGAACTGTGGGTGCAATGTCTCATCTGTGAAATGTGGGCACACAACGACTGCGCTGGATGCGAGAAGGATATTTACATTTGCGACTTTTGTAAATAGACATTACAAAAAAATAAAATAAAACTTTTTAAATGGTTTCTTAATGACCCTTTCCATTGGTTTTGTAATGATTTTTTCAATGATTTTGTTAAGAACTATTTTATGATATTTCACATCATAATATTTTTTTAAGGTTTTGTAATGAATAAAATGTTGTTTGTATGATTTAATTTGTCATATACTTTTCTAAACCAGTTATTCTATTATTTTTTCCTAGGGGCTCATATTACCAGCACAAAACTTTCTTTCCACAAAATGACTTGCTTTGTATTTTATTTTTTTTCATATCCTTAAAGTTTCTCAAATTGGTTTATATTTTAACAATAGTTGTATGAAATGTTGTAGTTAAAGTTATCATAAGAATCTGAACAAAAAAGTTAAAAATCAAATTTTAAAAAATACAAAAGAAAATGGGGGCTCATAATACCACCTTTACCTCTATTATTATTATTGGTACGTTTATCCTGGTACTTTCTCCCTCCAGATAAAAATTCGTGGTTGCGCCTCTGGCCTTACTTCCACACTGGCCTTCCGTATCATCACGTATGCAACTTTCAAAAACCTTTACACAATCGAAACTCAGTTTCTAAGTATTGCTTCATTGAATATTGAGTGCAAGATAAGATTTATTAGCTTTGAAGTTGAAACATCGTCCGCGAAAATAATACTTTGAACATCTCGTAGGTAGCGAACACTAATTAACAATTGCACTGTTACTTTACTTTATGTGCGTTTGTTGAGAAATTGTGCTGAAAATATAATGTACGACTTACAGGACAGGCGTTTCTCCCCTGCACATCCTTTCAATCTTCTCGTCAATCAATGAGAGGAGCTGTCATGTAAATAATGACCAAAGAAGCTATTCAATCAGGCCCGTAGCCAGGAATTCTTTGTGGGGGGGGAGCAAAGTCAATCCTAGAGGGGGCAAATTTTTAACATATTGTGTCGCATTGGCACATATTATGGTAGGGTACACAGAGGTACTTGCCCCCTCCCCCAAAAGCTATAAGTAACAGAAAAGGGATGGTATCTTGAAACTGCAACGAACCAAAAAAAAAACTTCGAGCAACATCAAATAGCAATATTTCGATAATGACCTTTCCAGGTTGCCAAAGAATATAAAGTTTAACATAAATAGGCTAATAGGGACTGTACCTACTTGATATCGTAATTGATTGATTTGGTGTTTTAAGTCCACTTTGTGCACACTAAGGCTAATTGGGACTGGACCTACAGTTTAAAGTGGGATCCGAACCATTATGTGCCTTCACCCTACTTGATATTTACAGGTCGATAATGTTAATTGATGACTAACAACAGCTTTGGGCCTCTCTGCAGAACTGATTAAGGGAGCCCTTTATAAATCATGCTTCATAATGATTCCCTCTAGTTTCCAGTATGCAAGATTTTTTACGAACAAAGGAATCTATCGACAATCCAACAACACCATTGTGTTGTGTTGTACAAGCAAAATCGGATTAATTACATAATAATTGTTAGGATCTGCACTTTGATGAATTGTGGAAAAAATTGTAATACTTTTTTTTACCTTGCTAAAACATTAAACCATGGGTTCCTTAGTCCACCACGGACTCTATTTCCTTCAAAGGGGAGACTCTTGTATCACTACAGACAATGTTTGCCTACTGGTTACGTTAACCATTTTGCAAAATATTGTGTGAATTGTATTATATTATAGTTGAAATACATGTTTCGACACCTGAAAAAAAATAGGAATCCCTTGATTGACCAATGACTTCTTGGATTACAGTGTCATCATTAATATTTGATATTAAGTTTCATAGAAAGAAATTGTTTTAATAGGGCACAAATAATTTTACGGGGGCTCCCAGCGCCGACTCCCGCCGCCCCATATAGCTATGGCTCTGAACTTGGACTATAAGAATAGGAGAAATTGTGAGCGAAGCAAGCAAGCAAGATAATTTTACGAAATGTGTTTTTATTTGTATAAAATTTTAAATCGAAGGGTGCAATTGCCCCTCTGTGGCCCTTGCAAGTACGCTTGGCCGTCTGGAAGAAAAATGCAAAAAACACGTCCTCTCCGATGGCGCAGTGGTAGCGTCATCGCCTTGAAATCAAGGGGTCCCGGGTTCGATACCCGGTGGAGGCTAATAGTGGTTCGGATCCCACTTTAAACTGTGGGTCCAGTCCCAATTAGCCTTACTGTGCATAAAGTGGACTTAAAATATCAAATCAATCCAAGGAACACGTAAAAACTAATCCCATCATGAGTATCCAATTGTCCTGCTATTCTTAGATTCTCCTAGTCTTGTTTCTTTACTTCAATGTTTGCTTCCCCTAGAATGAACTTCCGTCCAAGGTCGGGAGGGGGGGGGGTATATGGCCCCCTGCCCCCTGTGGTTGCAGCACTGTCTGTGAGTGTATCTTCATCAATTTCACGTCATCATTCATTATTGCGATTATCTAGTAGTGGCAGAAAAGCAACGCTAAGTAACAAAAATCAAATATCCATTCCACTCCCTCCCTCTACCACATGAATCACTATTACCAAAAGGTAGACTTTTGAAACAAAAATTTAAGCAGTTCCAAGTTCATAGCAACACATCCAAGAAAAAACATGGGACCACATTCGGCACCATTAATACAAGACTACTCAAAATGTCACAACTGTTCTAGATACTGAAAATTGAGAAATCATTTCCCGAAGTCTGGATCTGGAAGAGAAATTAACCCCCCCCCCCCCCCAACCACCCAATCTTGCTAGAGTAACACATGATATAATTTTAAACATTAGTGAGAATTTCAGGTAGGGATGTGTTCTGTATTTTTCACAGGGGGGCAAAGGAGGCTCTCAGGGGGGGGGGGCAATTGCCCCCCTGCCCCCTCTAGCTACGGGCCTGTATTCAATGTAAAGCATACTTATCAAAGCAAGGACAATTTTATCAATGATTTTTGTATTATCAATATAATATGTTGTATACACATCTATTATATTATAATTTAAAGATATTGTACAAATATAATACTACTTTGCTGGCTTTAATTTATTTTATATCTGCTTTAAAAAGCCTCGTTGGTTCAGTTGGTAAATAATCTGACTGTCACGCTGAAGACGAGGATTCTGTTCCCAGGGTGGTTGGTCTCGAGGGGGATTTTCTCAGCAACGTCCTTGCATGAAAACTGCTTTGAGGTTCACCAGGGGTCTAAGAAAATAGTATTTTGGGGGCCGGAACGTGATGCTAACACCACCTTCATAAATGGCGGGGATTGTGAATCATAATCCCTAAATTCATTCATGGCATGTTACAACACGCAGAAGGTACTTTTGCTTTTAAAACTTAGTGCATATTTAGTCGCACACCGTGGGCGTTCGGTCTGAGACGTCATGGTTTGGGCTCTGGCTACGGAACGCGCAGGTTCGAGTCTCCTAGGAGAAGCGTAACAACTTTCCTTCTGAGGTTTCGGACTGTGTATGGGACCGGTGGGCACACACCATTGTGAGGAAATTGGAGAGCTACGAATGAGTAGCGTAATCCAGTCATGGAAACCATGGAAACTTAGAGAAATGACTGAGGGGATCGTCGTGCTGACCACACGTCACCTCGTAACAGGTTGGATGATCTCCCGCCTCGGCAGGTGGAAGTGAGGCCGGCAGTCGGTAGGTAGGCCTTAGCCCTGTATTAGTACACAGTTGAATACATGCCGCGAGAATACACATTATGAAATTTGTTTGACTCAACTCAAACATACTGCAGAAACTATTTCCATGTAGATTTAATAGCCGGCATCCGTGGCAGAGTGGTTAGCACATCGCGCTACGACGCCAAGGATCCCAGGTTAGAATCCCGGCCTGGGTATGGATGTTTGTGAGTGTCCATTCATCAATTTCATCATCATGACTCATCCTCATCTTCGCAATTAGCCAAAACTGGCAGAAAAGTGAAGTAAAATAAACCAAATAAAAAAATAGATTTAATATTTCATATTTGTGTTGCTTGATTGAATTGTTGTTTTAAGTCCGCTTTTTGCACAGAAAGGCTAATTTGGAATGGGCCTACAGTCTAAAGTGGGATCCTAACCACTATGTGCCTACACCGGGTATCAAACCCGGGACCCCTTGACTACAAGGCGACGGCGCTACCACTAGACCATCGTGGAGGCCATATTTGTGTTGCTTCACAAGACTTATTTTCTAATTGCGCACTCTATTATTAGTAAAACACATTTTATGTGTGTGTTGGATATGGTATGAGATTTAATTAGGAAAAGCGATGGATAATGTAATATTTATACAAAGTAAATTAATGCATTATAATCTTACAACAAATGTAACTATTACAGAATAGGAAGCCAGTGACGAAATTAGCCGTAGGCCTAAGTTTTTTTTTTAATTCCTCGCAGTAGTAAATATTGTTACAAATAAAATCCAGAAATTTAGATCCTCAACTTAGGTGGATAAGAGATCAAATTATAATTCTCAGCTTGCATTTACCTCCGATTATTAGAAGTATCATTCGAATGTTGGCTGATAAATGCGACGTGCCTAAAATACAGGAAAACGTAACAGCATAATCGTTCCATTATTTTTGTTTTGTATTTGTATTGCTTTTGTTTTATTTCAAGTATAATTTACCCCTTGGCTAATCGCAAAGATGAAAATGAATGGTGAGTAGATGAAATGGATGATCACAAATCCATGTGGATCACAAACAGTACAGAGTACTACACAGATTGTTGGCCCACATGCCAGAACCTAGTAAGCCCGCAAGATTGAAGTTCCTAGGATATATTACCTGGAAGAAATATTGCTATTTGAATGTTTCCCGAAAAGACACTATTTATACAATAGCCATTATCTAATTCATTCGCCGGCTCGGTAGCCGAGGGCGTTAAGTGGTCGACTTTCGATTTCGCCTCCGAAGTTCCCGGTTCAAGTCCCAGCATGGGCATAGGTTTTCTCTGCGAGTCAGGCACGTATCCAGGAATTCCTTTCGTGGTGGGCTAAACACCATATTTTTAAGGGGTATATATAGAACCTCACAATTGTATGTTTAAGGCCAATGGTGGCGATTGGGTTAAAAACGGGAGTGGGGGGGGGTGCAAGAAAAGTTTACTTTCTCTTCCCTTGGTATGCAAGGGTTAGCATAAAGAGGTCATAGTGTGAAGGCAAAAAAATGGGGAGCAACTATCCCCAAAATCGTCGCCACTGTTCAAGGCTGCCAAATTATTCAGAACGTGAAATCGGAACATTTTTTACCACTCAACTCCTCTGTTTCCATGTATTAACATTGTGTGCCGGAACCATCTCAGTATGTGTGTTTGTCCATTTCTTATCATCAGACATCAAAACATCTATGGCGTCTTCGAGTGTTTTTTACGAAGCTGTTACACACGCACGGGATGGACAATCCACTCGACAACGCGAGACTCAAACTGTGGGCTGAGAACTGGACGCAGAAATTTCTCGAATATTTCTCTCTGATTCGAGCCTGAACACCACTACTGTGTCTTGTCCTCCCATGTTTACAGTTCTTATAAAAGCTGAAACCCACCAAATTATTCATATTGAGGCCTAAGCACTCGCAAGTGTTCACAATTGTCTGTCACAACTTCCGCAGTCTTGTCGTATATTGGCACAAAACAGAGTAAGTCTTTTCGAATACAGTTCGAAACAATTAATTCACAATGAAAACCCTTCCGATCCCAACACATCTATGGCCGGTTCGCTCAACGCGCGTTAAATTTTAAAGAAGCGTTAAATCAAGTTAACGCTACATTAGCACATTGAGGCATTTCTCCAAACTTCGTTAAGGCTAACAGACCTCTAATGTCGTCGTTAAATCTAAAGGCACTCTTTTGCTTCATTAAAGTGCTTAACAGCGCGTTGTGTTGTGTCGGAAATAAGTTGGCGAAATTCCGTATGCCAGCTGTTGTGTTGAAATGTTATCCCAAACCGATTTGAACACATTGTTTCCATACCATGTCTTTCTACAGCAAAAATAATTTTCCCATTTCGTATTTCATATTATAAATTCGTACTGCAAATCAGAAATCACATGTAAGTTAAATGAGAAATATTGTATCAATGTAATTACTTTTTAAAGTTTTGTCAATAATGGCATCGTGATCATCACACATTATTCAAATTTTATTAATTTTGCCTGTCGAACCAAAAATATATGCTTATAGTTAATTATACGAACTTGATGTTTTTAAAATGCGTATTGGGCTTCCACCTTTAATTCACTGGAACCATAAACACAAATTATCGCATGACTATTTAAAATAATGTAACCTCCTTTTACATATTTCAATTTTTATAAGGTGAAGTTATTCGCCAAAATATTCGGTGTCGTCGTCCACGGTGTTTTCCAGTTGATCACATACAAACTGGAGAAAGTCGTGGTTTCTTGTGTTTATGCTTATGTCTGCTTATAACTACCATTCCAATCTTATGTTGTTTTTAAAACTGAAAAATGTCAGAAAACGTAAGAGATATAATTAAAATGAAGCAACTGTCCTAGAAATAGGCAATACACGTCCTGTAATCACATTTAATGTAAAATAAATTTGTGACATTACACAACGTAACCTGCAATCTTTCAAAGTCGTAAGGAATTGTTCTTTCGAACTTTTCAAATTATTATCCACCTACTCCAATTTACATAATGGGAAAAAAAATGATTTTGCAGTGACGAGAATGCTCGACACAAATGTTCATCATTCTATATTCTGAATCACAAGCGGCTAGGGACAGCTGTAGCAAACTGGAGATGCTAAAAGCATCAAACCTGACCTGCCTAACCTAACCAAGTACAGAAATAAAGAAAACCTGCCTAACCTATTTACTTATCTAGCTCGTAGCTGTATGTAAGTACTGTAGAATAAAACATGTTGTTTAATATAACTTGAGTCTTAATATAATCACAAAATCAAAACAATTATTATGCAGTATATTGAAAATGGTGCAAATGGAAATTAAATTGTATTCATAACAAAAATGAAAGAGCACTTAAAAATAGAAAAAAATAATCAACCGTTACATATACAAGGTACATTTACGAACGACTACCATCTCATCGCGTAATATAGCTTACATATGTTGTTTCATTAAGAAAAAAAGCTTGAGGTCCTAAGCAGTTTCAGGTATATAGTTTCGTGCATGGACATTGTAACATTTTGACATAAAACACACTACCATCCATTCGGAAATTATTCCTTGTACATACGTACAAGTGGTAATGATATTGTCTGAATGCACTCGTTATATTTTTTACCAGTTATGATAAATTAAATGTAAAATATCATGTTAATCAACCGTTCCATGTACAAGGTACATTTTCTGAATGACTACAATTTTATCACATAATGAATCACCAAACATATTGTAAAGAACCGTACTACACATGTATGTTTTATTCAGGAAAAAAGCTTCAGGTCCTAAGCAGTTTAAAGGTGTTGTCGTTTCGTGCATGGAAATTGTAAGAGTATACATATTTGTTTGAAAAACACACTACCATCCATTAGGAAATTTTTCCTTGTACATACGTACAAGTGGTAATGGTACTGTCTAACAGTGCACTTGTTTTTTTTTGTCTTTTTTACCAGTTATGATAAATCAAATGTAAAATATCATATAAAGCCCCTATCACACGGAACTAGATTTCTAGTAGGAATTCTCTAGTTGACGCTGGACTGACTACAGGCGCGTATATTCTAGGCTACCTAGGCTATCGCCGAAGCCCATATTAAAATACAGGAAATAATCGACTAGCAAATTTAACCGATGCTTCACTCTCAAGTTACGACCAAGGGGGAAAGCGCTAGTGTAAGGTCGTCTTTATTTATCGCCAGGCTTCTTCGTCTGAGGATAAAGTCTTTGAACCAGCAGGCGGTCCTTTCAACCTATGACGTATTTGTGCTGGCAGGGACGACCTTGGTGGTCCCTGGTGCTGGCTTCCAAACCCAAGCGCTGGAGAGTGAAGACTTCGCTGCATCCTGGCGATATTGTAGTGTTGCCAACAATGGAAATACGAAATTCGCTAGATCGCTGGAAAAGAAATTATAGGCGGGGGTGTCAATGCAAATTATTCAAGCTAGGGGATGCCTCATGAAAATTACATCACCTCCCCCCCCCCTCCATCCCTTCGAGCATTGCCCGTCTCTCTTCCAGTTCCATGAATTTCGTCACATACAAGCATTATAAATCCGCCAAATTTAGTGATTTTCCCCTGAAGGTGGCACTCTGCTTCTCCATGAAATTCGACTGTGGTCGCAGCCGATCGCAGCTATATGGGACATTCTGATGACGTCAGCCATGTTGCCATCCTGTTTACTTCTGTTTCAAGCAACCCCCCTCCCACCTCCCCCCGCTGTCAAAATGTCAAAACCTTCGCCCTCGCGGTGGGAGTTTCGGCCCGAGTCATCCCAATGAAATACGTTTGGCAACATAAACAATCCATGTTGTCATAGCAACCATTCACGCACGTGTTTTCAACCACGCGGGTCGGTGGTAGTTTCCGCAAAAGGAAGGGATATATGGTCAAACTTGTTGTGTCCGAGATCCGAGTTCTTTGTGTCGCCCGCGTATCGTGTTCATGGATGGGAATCCTTTTTTAAAAAAAAATCAGTGATCGAGGCCCTTTTGTTGTGCTGTGTTTTTGACATGTGTTGTGTTGTTCTGTGTTTTTGTTCCGTGGGCGTGTGAAAATGGATTTAATCACCGAACTTGTCTCAAAGACGCCATTCTCACGGCTTCCTTACGAGGATAGGATGCAAATAATAGACAGGTAGGCCTCTTCCACCTCTTCCGGACCTTACAGTCGTGCAGAAAGACAAAAATAAGGTATATATTAGGCGTTTTCACGAGACCAGCTGCCAAAAATATCTTTGGTTGACTGAGTCGAGTGCACTTAATAAATTGTATTGCTGGGCATGTTTGCTTTTTTCTACCGACAAAAGTCCTTAGAATACAACAGGATTTAGTAATTTAAACTATTTGGTAACTGCTTGCCATAAACACCAAAAATCCCTTAGTCATATACGTGCGTTCAGTAACTTACAGACATTCGGTTCTCAAAGAATTGATCATTCCTTGAATTTGCAAAAGAAGATTGCTGACAGTTTGCATAATGAAAAAGTGAAGGAAAACAGAATTATTATAAGAAGATTAATTGATGCAATAGCATTTCTGGGGAAGCAAGAATGTGCATTTAGGGGCCACAATGAGCAACACAGGGACAAGTGCGGCTTAGCAATTTAGCTATAATGTCTATTGAGATAGGGGTTCTAATCAACATCAGAAATTCATGTGAGGACACATTCTTCGATAAAGTGACAAAAAAAATTCACGGAAAAGGAGGGAAGAATGGAGTTTATCTTCAAGTAAGGTAAGAAGTTAATTATTATTTCATACTCGCATGTAGGTCCTACATATTGCATGTTATAGACCGCTCCTCTTTATAAATAAGCATGAAATAGTTTATGTCCATTGCCTACTATTGTTGTTTTTAATGGCAAGATTTCGATGTAAACAAAAAAAATCCAAAATGAATGAGGAAGAGCCAGTGGCGTGCCCAGGATTTTCAAAAGGGAGGGGTTATGTATACTTTTTCTTGATAGTTAGCCTTCAATTTGTCATATTTTCCTAACTTTGACGTTCTTTTTTTAAGAATACTGGAACAAATGGGGGGGTTATAACCCCCACCAACCCCCCCTTGGGCACGCCACTGGGAAGAGCCCCCCCCCCTCTTTTTTGCCGGATACATTTTCATTTAAAATTGAAACACTACTATATTTGGAGATAGCCCTGATCTTGGTCTCAGCATACGCCACTGACTGACTACCCATTTGCTAGTTTTCGCCTCACACGGTACTTGTTATACCGTACTTGTCGATAGTCTTTCGTTTCCATAATGGCGGCCGCGCGAGATGTAAACAACGTATCACTTCACACTTTTAAAATACGATAACTATCCAACCGAGAGGAATATCGCTTCGTATTAAATGGTTTTAGGTAGAGAAGAACGGCGCTGATAAAATACATACTTTACAACGTTTACTATACACGTATGGAAGAATATTTTAGATTTTTCAATTGTAAACTTGCCTTTCGTGTTGTATGCACTCGGAAGCCACAGACAAAAAAAGGCTACTTTACAAACTCACAGAATATCTTCACATGGCCAAACTTTGCTCTGATTGGCTGTTCCACAGAATCTAGTCGAAGAAGTTAGTAGCAATTAGAACATGTCCTATTCCTCAAAACCAGTCAAGCAGTCAGCCAGGCGGCCATGATTACTACCCAGAAAGTTAGTTCATCGCCAACTAACTAGAAATCCAGTTCCGTGTGATAGGGGCTTTAATCAACCGTTCCATGTACAAGGTACATTTTCTGAATGACTACAATTTAATCACATAATGAATAACCAAACATAATGTAAAGTACCGTACTACACATGCATGTTTCATTAAGAAAAAAGCTTAATCCTAAGCTGTTTCTGGTAATGTAGTTTCGTGCATGGACATTGTAAAAGTATGCATATTTGTTTGTAAAACACACTACCACGCATTCGGAAATTATTCTTTGCACGGTACGTTCGTACAAGTGGTGAGGATACTGTCTCACAGTGTACTTGTCCTTTTTACCATTTATGATAAATCAAATATAAAATATCGTATTGTATTATATATATTTTTTCTTTGAAAAATATTTGTACGAAACAAAAACACAACCATTCAGAAACCTCCCTTGTACATATGCGTGAACGGTAATCATACTGGTAAACATTTTACGCGCCTTCTCTTTTTGTCAGTGATTATTTGGAAACAGTAGATTTCTTGTTTGCAATGCCACATTCACATCAATGCCAATAGAAGTGACTTGCAATATTTACATATTGTTTAATTGCCATGGCATAGTAAGTTAAGTTATGCATGGTGTACATTTCGTTAAATGTTCTCTTTTGTTGAGCAAACACACGTTCATTTCCACCTTTAGGCCTCTTTTGCAATGCCATTTTAATATAATTAAATTTATTAAACTTCAAACAGATTACCCTAACCTAGAACAGTAATTTTTATTTATATATTTATGATCTTTTATTGGCAGTCGGTAGGCATTTAAATCTAACTTACGAAATTACAATGTAACTGTTAATCCTAATACATAACATTTTCGGTGTGCGGACGTAAATACATAACCAACATTCATTTCTTAAACATATATTTATGTGTTACACATTACTTTATTTATTTTTGTTCCTGGGATTTCATACAATAAAAATAGTGGGCCGAGTCTGCTGCCACGCGCGTGGCAGCAGCAGGAATGAGGCTCAAATTTGCTGCTGCCACGTAATTCGTCTGCTAACCAATGCTAACCAATGACAGAGGATGTTACAAATCTTAAGAACAAATGAAGACGAGTGACCGAACTGTCACAAATTGACGATATGATACAAACCTGTGCCCAAAATGAGTTTCAGTTAACACGTGTGTTTTCTTACATTAATTGAAGTGAAAATTTTGCCCCCAAAAATGCAAGTTTATTATGTATTTAGAACACGGAGTATCGTAGACTAGTTGGAATGAATGTACAGGTAATTTAGAACTTTTTTTTAGAAAGCATTTAGCGATATTACTTTAGGTAATTCTAACAGATCGTAACCTACTAGGGACCTAAACGTGACTCGCGTAACAGAACTACTAGATTTTGAACAAAATCTTAAAACGTTTTTGTCTAAGTAATCGCTAAAACTTCACAGTATGTGTTACAGACGTAATTGCATACATAGCATGATGAAATCGCTATAAAACAAAGATAAATTGGTTTGTAAAAAACGTTGTATCCACACTAAAGTAGTGAAAGAACACGTAATGATGTAAAATAATAGTTGCTGTTGTAGAATATCATGTTTGGTGCTATGTTCCCTTTCGGAAGTCTTCAGACTGTTCTGCGTCACAGGAAGGTAACAAACGTGGTAACGGCACAAATACTAATTATTGTAGAATTTTGGAAATCATTGTCACACGAAATTTGAACCTTCCTTAAAGTAATGATCACTGTTTGGACTCGAAAAAAGTTATTTATGTTGAAAAAAAAAACTTGAAAATTACCGTACGGGTAACACTTTACTATACCGGAGACGGATTTCTTCAAATTTACAGGAGAAAGTACTTACGCAAAATATTTTCTGTAGCGTTGTTGATGTTCGGGAATGTAGTTTTGAACAATTTTAATGCGAATGCATGTGGTTTTCTACGAGAATCTATTTCCGACGCGCTATTGCTGCTGCCGCCATTTGCTTTCTGCACGAGAGCACAATACGCGCTATTGCTGCTTTTACAAGATGACGTGTCTAGGATGCGTTGTGAAGTTGTTGCCGGGTGTGGAAGATGCTGTAGAATTTGTAATTCAACATGGAATCTTGAAGAAAGAAGTGGAGTGCAGGACGTGGAAGGTTAAAATTAAAAGAATTCCATGTAGCTATTTTCTTTCATCGAGAAAAACCGATGTTGTCCGTGTATGCTAAATTGAACAAAAGGAGTGCTAATGGAACCTAACCTAACATAGTAGGCATACCTCGTCCCCGTGATTTTTCTTGGGGCTATCGTGAATTTTTGGGCTAACGTCAATGGTTTTTGGGGTACTTGTTTACTATCCTTTGGATACATTTATTTATTTTTACAGAAGAAACTACTTACCGTAATAAGTTCCTGTAGCATTGTCGAATATCGGGAAGGTGTTTTGTGTGATGTGGGAATGTTTCATAGCTGAAATTCATGTTGTTTGTTGAAAATTAATTCTCCGACGGAGAATAGCTAGCCCCACGAACCATTGGCACGTGGATAGGTTAGTTCTGTTAGGTTAGGAAACATAGTTAAAATTTGGTGTCGTGTTAGTATCAGGATCCAGAAATTGGAAATAATTGCGAACCATTGGCGCGTGGTTAGGTTAGTTCGTCTCAGGCAAGCGAAAAGGCCTATCAGAAAGACGTACTGGTAATGTGAGAAATTGCAATTAATTTCATCAAAACAACGTTGATACACCTTCAGGAATGTTCCGCGAAGCAGATACGTAAGTACTAATGTCAAAAATTGACGAAACGAAAAAATTAGAGGTGTCCAAAGGATAGTAAATTTTTACCAAGACATTATTTTCGTTAGAAATTCATTATTTCACCTAAAGAAATGTTCCGCAATGCAGAATAGTACGTTAGCAATGTAAAAAATTGTGAAATAAATCATTGATAGGTGCCTCCCGTATAGTAAAGTAGTACCACCTTACGCATTTCTCATGGACAAGATATTCTCCGTCGACAAGCGACAGTAAATAACGTAGAAGCATGGGAATGAATGTAGAAGTAAATCAGAACCTTAGTATAATGCATTTAGGGACTTTATGTTAATGCTAAGGGAACCTAACCTAACCTGCCTAACCTAACCACAAAAGCATATATTGAACAAAATCCTAAGTAATCACTAAAACTCCGCAGTATGTGTTAACAGACATACATCAAAATCGAACCATGTAAAAATTGCATGATGAAATTGCAACAAAACAAAAGGAACTTGGGCCAGAATGTTTGCTGGTGAAATCCTTTTACTTTATTAAGTTCTAAATCAAAGCTGGCAATTGCATTGCAAGCTTGGGATTGTTTATTGTTTTTCGATCTCAAACTTTAGTTTGGTTCCTTTTTTTTTGTGCTTAATTTTCAAGTAAAAGTAGCTATATCCTTGTATTTAAGTGCCCATAAAATGTAATTTAAGTGGTTAGGTTATTATAATGTTGTCATAATTGACACTTCAACCCTCTTGACTAGAAAACTGACAATATTCGGTCTTGGATTCTGGATTCGAATCTTGGCCTGGGCATGTGTGTTGTTTATGAGTGTCCTGTCATCAATTTTATTTTACAGGGGCATTACAGTGTTCTTGTGTGACATTTCACACTTGTATTATATAAGGCTCTAGCAATGTGATCGGATTAAAATATTTCATAACGAACTGATTTCACATAGAAGTATAAAGTACGTTTTGCTGTCTGCTAACGAATTTTAAAAAATACTGGAGTTGATGATCTAGCCTGAATGCATGAAAATGTGATATGTAGCAACGTTTGACTTCAGAAGCTAATATTTTTTTGTTTGTGAAATACGTATTCACAAACAATAATGCAATTAAAAACAATAATTATTCCAGATTAGTTCATGTTGTTATTTACATGGAGTAAGGGCACTTCATGAAATGCCTCACTATCATCACTCATCCCCATCTTTCAATTAGCCAGAAATGGAAGGAAAGTGAAGTAAAATAAACCAAATAAAAAAAAAATGTCTTCATACAGTAGTAACAGCGTGCAGGGTAATTTTAATGCCAAACTTCAATTTAATTCTTTTTTTTTATGTTCTGCACTTATGACCAAGTGTTTGTTGTTATAATGTACTTTGAATAGATAAATAAACCTAAAAAAAAATGTTTTCTAATTGTCACATCTGACAGTAATTTTGCACCAAAAATACATTGGGGAACTTCGTGCTTGTAAATTTTAGCACCTAGAAGCACATATGTGATGCTTTTAACAAATATTATACACATAAATTACAATAAAAGGTTCAGACATTCTAAACCAATCTAACACAACCTACCTAACCCACTCACATTCTGTTATGAGAGAAAATTATTTCATCTGCTTAATTAGCTTCCCTCAGATCTCCATGAGTGTGATTTGGATAGTAAGATTTTTGAAGAATAATCTGTTTCATAATTGTAAGTCACCCATTTCTACACAGAATTAAATGCTTTTTGTGCATAAACATTTTGCAGGGTGAGTTCTTTCTCCTACCTAACCTAGTTTCTTCTTATACCAGATATGTAAATGAGCGTGTGCCTTTCCTGTAAAAGAATAAATAGGTATCTTATGTTGTCCATGTATTCATGAATTTTGTCAGTAGTGACGGTTTCTATGCATTTTGAAAAATATAAAACAAAATAAGCAAATTGGTTCATGTAGTGCATATTGACAGAATTTATGAGGATTGTTACTACTTTTGGTGCAAGTAATTGTTCCGTGATAAATGTCTCAAGAATGTAAATAGAAGCAAATTTATTTTTCCCATATTACATAATTGGAAACTATTGATACTTCTATTGGCCAAATAGGTTTTCCATGGCGGAGTGGTTAGCACATCATGCTACGATGCCAGGGATCCCGGGTTCGAATACCGGCCTGGGCATGAATGTTTGTGAGTGTCCATTCATCAGTTTCATCATATCACCGCCCATCCCCATCT
Organism: Lepisma saccharinum; assembly: GCF_977018435.1. Lineage (NCBI taxonomy): Eukaryota > Metazoa > Arthropoda > Insecta > Zygentoma > Lepismatidae > Lepisma > Lepisma saccharinum. Next base: position 154,064 of record NW_028143236.1, on the reverse strand, counting down.
TCGCAAATTAGCCAAAAGTGGCACAAAAGCGAAGTAAAATAAAGCAAATCAATCTATTGGTTTTCCATATTGGAACATTTCACGAAAAGAGGTGCTTCTTCATGTAAAGTAAATCATTCTGGGCCTCCCCCATGGCGCAGTGGTAGCGTCATTGCCTTGTAATCCAGGGGTCCCGGGTTCGATACCCGGTGGAGGCACAAGTGGTTCGAATCCCACTTTAAACTGTAGGTCCAGTCCCGATTAGCCTTACTGTGCATAAAGTGGACTTAAAACACCAACTCAAACCAAACCAAAGTAAATCATTCTGGAAATTATTGTTGTATTTAATTACATTAAAGTTTAAATGTTTGCAAGTGTTTATAATTTGTACATTTTGCAAACAAAAATAAGTATATTCTATAGCCTAAATGCTTCACAAATAATTGAAGCCAAATTTTACTACATTTGTAAAGATCATACACATATTGTATATTTTTTAATGCATTTTTAAAATTCTTGTAGTTTTAGGTTATGTTTGCTAAATATTTTGGAATGCTCTCTTGTCCAATACTGTGGTTTTGGATACCTTGTAACATGTAATTCTGCTGTATTAAGGCTGAAAAGCTGTTCTCGGCAGTTTTAAAACACTTTTCAAATAAATAAAAATAAATAAATAATACATTTTCCTTAATCCATTCAGGCTATGTCATATACAAGTTGTTTTCATTTGTTAGCAAACACCACAAAGTAATTCTATTATGTATGTTTTAATTTAGTTACATGTCTAGAAGCTTATATCTTATGTGTGAAATGTCACACACTGTATCTATTGCAAACTTGTGATTGTACCAAAATGTCTCTCCACTCCATTGCATTATCTCGTGAGATTATTTGCTTTTCTGGTGAAACAAGCTTATCTTTCCTAGATATATTAAATTTATACAGTTATTCCATATCATAATACAATCATTTACATTTTTCAAATACTGAATTAATTCTTGTCTTCAGTACGACACAACTGTTGTACGTGTCTAGTCACCTTTGATGCGCACACATTCTTGATAAAGACATCCACTAAATAAGCTGGTGAGGGGAGTTAGAAACTGGTTTTTACAGAAGTTTTTTATTGTGTGCCTATTTATTAGTCTGGCGACTGTGAAGTTTTTGATACTTGTTACATATTGTGAGTTTTATCTCTACCCCCATGACTCAACAGCCCTCAAAGGGCCTTGGCCTATCTCCTGACTGCCAGTCTCCCTCCCACAATCCTACCTGGAGGTGTGGAGATCTTCAACTGGTAATGGGATGATGTGGGATCAGCACGTCGAACCCTCAGCAGTTATAGTAGATTTCCGAGACCGGGTTACGCTACTCACTCGTAGCTCCCCAATTTCCTCACAAAGGTGACTTGCTACCGGTCCTATACACAGGTCGAGAACCCAGGAGGACTCGAACCCATGTCATCCCGCAGTCGGAGTCCAAAGCACAGCCCTTTATGCCACACGGCCATGGAGGAGTATTTTATCTCTGGAGTAGATTAAAAAAATGCTGTATACAAGTCATATCCGCGCATGTTGAAAGAACTGAAACGTGACATTCACAAGAAATTACCAACATTAATCAATGCAAAGAGCGAGTTTTGGGTAACTTCATCAAAAGCCATCAAAAATGTGTGGGCAAGGAAGGCTCCCAGTTTCAACACCTTCTTACATAAATTATAAGTAAATAAATTACTCTTTAAACTAGTTACGGAAACTTGCGCACTTGATTCACAGACAGTCTACAGTGCTGACATACGGCTGCGAGCACCTTGTTGTCTACACTTGAATGGATTGTTCTGTAGCTCTGCATATTATTTTCTTTAAAAGCAGATCTGTTTCTAAATTGGCACTCGAACACTGTGTTTCCGTATTTACTAATTTGGGACTTAGAGCGGCCCAAGTTCATTTGGTTTTATTGCGATTTCATCATGCTACAAATGCAATTTTTACATGGTTCGATTTCGATGTATATCTGTTAACACATACTGCGGAGTTTTAGCAATTACTTAAGATTTTGTTCAATATATGCTTTCGTGTTTAGGTTAGGCAGGTATGTTTGGTTCCCTTAGCATTAACATAAAGTCCCTAAATGCATTATACTAAGGTTCTGATTTACTTCTACATTCATTCCCATGCTTCTACGATATTTACTGTCGCTTGTCGACTGAGACTATTTTGTCCATGAGAAGTGCGTAAGGTAATTTTCAAGTTGTTTTTTTTCAACATACATAACTTTTTTTCGAGTCCAAACAGTGCACATTACTTTAAGGAAGGTTCAAATTTCATGTGACAATGATTTCCAGAATTCTATAATAATTAGTCTTTGTGCTAGGAGAAATCATAAAACATTCAGAACCGTTACAGTCATTCAATATTGGAGTTGTTAATTTCTCTTGGCTATTGATTGGTATGGTCCCTGATACACATATAAAATAATTCCTAATGAAGATTTAGATCTTGTTACATGTGTATATTCTTCACCTTCTGTAACTTTGGACAGGGTACCAGGAAAAAATTTTCTCTGATATTCTGTGAAATTCATATGGAGCCGTCAAAGGCATTATGCAACACCAAGTGTGATAGTTTGAAAAAATAATTATTTTTGTCTCCACATTGTAAGATTCACTAAAATTTGAGGATTGTGTGTGTGTGATGGAGGAAGCTCCTTCTCTTTCCTCTTTCTGTTCATTCCCCTGTCTGTCTTCCATTTACAAGAGCCATTCACGCAATTAATAAAATCGTTAAGGAACACTTCCTTCGCACATACTTGGGCAAAGAAAACAAATCTGAACTTCTGAAACCAATAATGAAAGTTGAGCCTGAAAGGAGTGATTTTATTGTCAGCTGTACCTGTGAAAAGCTGAAGTGACATTACAGAAGGTAAAGTGACTCTGTGAAATACTTTTCTTAACTGCTGTAAAATTTCTTCCCAATGAACTTCCATAGTATTCCTGTATTCATGCAGTCACATGGTGGATCACATTTTGACATTTTTAATCACTCGCGAAACAATGGTTATTGGCCTTAACAATAAATATAATTGGTGAAAGAAGGATGCCACTTTTTTTTTTACTTAAAATTCAGACGAGACCTTGAGGCAAAATGTTCAAAACCGTAATGTGCTCTAAAATCAAATTACAGTTCAAAATTGAAAAAAATGAAATGAGTATGCCATAAACAGTAACAATTACATAAAGTTATGACATTGTAGTTTCGATTTCTACTTACTTCGTTGCTATTTGTGTCAAATGTTTATTCAATAACTTACTCTTTTGGTGTGCTTCATAGTCTGTTTTGGTGGTTCCCTGTTAAGTGAACAGGGAGGGGCAACTTGAAGGACTGGCAAATTATGGAAGTTGCTTCTGAGTTTGGGTTTATTTTCTTATGATGAGAGTTGCAATTCTTTTTTGCATTTTTTTCTAAACTGGAAGATTTATTTTTGTTGAAAATTTTGGTGTATATATCAAGACTGGCAATCCGTTGACATGTTCCTTGGTATTTTTTGGTTATTTTTATGCATCCTTCTTGAAGAATGACAGAAGCTGTACTTAATACTATTCTTGCCAGACATGTCACCATTCGTGGCAGCTACGTGAGTCAAAGCAGCGGTATAGCAAGGTAACCCACTTTAGCATACCGCTGCAGTGTCATCCTCACAATACAAATATCTGGTCTACAAACTAACAGATGATGCATGTGTGTTCTGTTTTCTATTATATGATTGATGGCTGTGTGTATACCTAGACCTATCTGTAGTGATGATGTGATGAGGAGGGGGTGTTCAGCATACTTTACTGAGGATACACTGTTGTAGGTCTGACGCACGAAACCTATCTGATGAATCTATCTTCTGAACAGAATGCATAACTGCATCTGTCAGAAGCTTGTATCTAGAAAAAGAAGGATTGAGTCCATCCTGGGAAATTTTTCTGCAACTCAGAAATGTTTTCTGTTGACAAGAGAGCTCCTGGGCAAACTGTGAAAGACCTTTATTGAAAATGTGTGCTGTTTCATTGAGAACAGTTATGTGCCAGTCACCTTCTGCAGTAAACAAATTGCTGTGGTGGGGTTAAATCCCTGGGACGACAATGGAAACATCAGGACAGCTGCCACCAACTGCCTGTACATATCCAGAATTCTCCTCAAGGAATAGCAGGGTATATTGTTGGTCCCCATGTTGAGACAACAACATAAAATAATGGAGTTATCTCCACAAATACTTCTTCCAGATCTTGTAACTTGTATCCAGCAAACCAACACCTGGGACACATACTTCACCTGTGAGTCTCCAATAACTACACAAGATATAGGAAGAGGAGGCTGTTGCTACAGAAGAGAAGATTATCAACTATTCATCATGAACTTTTTTTCTCAGTAGGTAACAAAAGCCATGTAATCAGGAAACTATCAACAACTACTAATTATCAACTTACTTTATGTTTTTAATTTTATGTAAAGGTCCTAAACCTAAAAACTGTCAACAACTTCTAAGTATTAACTTATTTTATAGTTTTAAGTTTTCTATAAAGGACCTAGAACTAATAAAGAAGAGAAAAGAGCCCAGACATTAACTTACCATTCATGAAAGTCAATAAAAAGTCAAGAAATTATGCTTGTGGTCAAGAATTTTTTCCTATCACAGTGACTGATTGAATAATAATAGTATAGGGTTTCATAATAGGTAAGGGTATATAGCACCCTGTCCTGTGTATATAGCACTGTGCCATGAAGGCCTTATACTGCCCCTGCATACAACAATGGTGCCATTGTGCCATGCACCCAAAAATTTTAAGTCAATGAATCAGCTAGTCCAACTTGTCTCTAATAATAAGAACAACAACAAGGTGGTGATGATATGGCTATAAGGGGAAATGGAGGCTATTGTAAAAAAAGAAAATAATACTACACTGTGTATTGACTACTCTGGAAAACAATTGAAGATTCTGGAAAACTCCGGAAAAATACATTTCAAGTTCACATGGGAACCCTGGTGTACTTATTTTTCTATATATTGCGCAAAAAGATGGGGACGACAACACGAGCTCCACATATAGTTATACTGGCTGCGAGTTCAGATGTCAGAGCCTCTAGTCTGCCAAATGAAATCCAGGGTACATTAATACAGTAATTCTTAATTATTATTTTTTGTGTGATAACTCATATGAATGTACATAAAATTTGTATTAATGAAGATTTCTTAATATAAGCAGTAATAAAGCAAACTAATTTTATTTTATAGCCTTTTAGAACATACTTGAAGCTTCAATTTAAAAAAAAAAAAAAATTGGCATGATTACTGCAGTACCTGTTAGTGACAATGCAATTTTAATAACGCCAGATGTTGATACCAAAAAATCAACTTTATTTACAACACACAACTTTTTCTGACTCTCAGTGCAAGGGAATCTTGGTGACAAGTTTTATGGTAGATACATATATCTATGAAATTTAGAATAAAAAACGAAGTGATATATCGATTTCTCTCTCAGATTAACTTTTTCTGTTAAGCACTGCAGGGCACTGCCATGGCCTCGACAATGATCGATCTGTGCAAAATTCTGAAACTTTAGCCTCCTGTTACTCCGTAACTATGAGGTGTAGAGAAGAAAAAGTTTGCATGTGTTTATGCCTTGGTAGTATTAAAAATGCACAAAGTTTCATGAAAATCTGAATCGGTGGTAGCATTTTCAATTTTTTTCTGGGTTATTTAATGTGTAACCAGTCAGATTTAATTATATGTGTTTCTGGTAAAGAAGAGAATATTAAGAAACTGCAAAGTATTTATTTATAAAATTATGTTTTCAGTCTGCAATATTGAATTTGGAAACAAGTGGGAAAAGTGGTAGGGTACTAGGTACCATTTTGCACAGGTGGATGTAGATATTTTTTTTTTTTCCGGGAGGGGCAGGCATAACACTGGGAGTATAATGTGCACATCTTAAGTCCCAGGACACCCATTTTTCTCTCAAACGGATGCAGTAATGGCAAATTCAACTTAACCTGGGTACATTGGGGTAAGGGGCCATGTGTGAGGGTACTATTGGGACGACCACCATATTGGATCGAAGTCAAATATTTCAAATGGCATTATCAAAATTATTATGTGGATTATCAAAACACATTAGAATTTTCCAAGGAATGCAATGCTGTAATTAGTTTTGTGATAGCTGTAACGGTACAGAAGTTATTGACACTGTAAAATTGCAACGGAGTGCTGCGAAGAGGATGTGCTCAATGTGGTTTCCATTGTGACGAACACACACCCCTAGACTTTTTTTGTATGGTGTTACTTTGAAACAGCTTGAGTATGCCAAGAAAATCCGTGATGCACACCACCTTCACTACCTTATCATGCGGGCCTGTTATCAAATACCTCCACAGATGCTCATGTGGGTCCATGCAGAGTGGATCTCACGCCTGAAAGATTGTGTTCGGCACAATGAAAACCACATTGAGCACATCCTCAAGAACATACCGATGGGTACCGCAGCATGTAGTTGCTAGCTTTCAGTGTCAATAACTCTTGTACCTTTACAGTTATCACAAAACTAATTACAGCATTGCATTCCTTGGAAAATTCTAATGTATTTTAATTATCAACATGCCATTTGAAAAAAATTGACCTCGATCCAATATGGCCGACTTAGAGATGGCGGCCATGTCCTGGAAGCATCCTCACATGGGTCCCTTACCCTGATGTACCCAGGTGAAGTTAGATTTGCCACTACCGCATCCGTTTCAGAAGAAAAAGGGCGTCCTGGGACTTTTGAATCACCCTGTATATTCCCATGAAGGCAATGTGACAAAAAAAGTCCCTTCTAGGCACCTGGAGGCAGTTGCTCCTACTCTTTTGCCACCTTGAAATAACTGTCCGTGTTCCCCTCTCCTTTCCCAGTTTTGGCAATTAATCGCCGATACCTACTGATCAGAATTATTCAGATAATTGAGAGTTCCACAAATTAAAAATGTTTTCAAATTTCCTTTATTTTCTTAAACCAGAACCATTGAATAGCCAAGTTAATTAAATCATATGCATTAGCAGTTATTATTACAATTGCTTAACCTCGCTACAAAGAATCGTAGTGAGGTTAAAGAAAAAGTAATAATTCACCTGGTAGCCAGTAGCTGCGATTGGGTGCCAAAACTGGGGACCAAGGACAATTTACGTTCTCTTATTAGACAAGTTTGAGCTTTTGTTCTAGGTCCACTTTTATGCACAGATAGACTAATTGGGACTGGACCTACAGTTTAAAGTGGAATCTGAACCATTATATGCCTCCCACCGGGTCTGGGTAGACAAGGCATAGCATTAAGAGGCCACAGGTCAGGAGCAAAGTGGAAATAGGTGTGTGTATGTATGTATGTGTGTGGGCAGAGGCCACGATTTTTTGTCTGGGGGGCAAGTATCAGGCTAAACGTACCAATAATAATAATTTTAATAATGTAATTATTGATTTGCTATATTTTACTTTGCTTTTGTACCACTTTGGCTAATTTGCGAAGATGGGAAGGAGTGATGATATGATGAAATTGATGGACACTCACAAACATTCATGCCCAAGCCGGGATTTGAACCCAGGACCAACATTATTATTATTAGTTGTAGTAGTAGTATCAAAGACGTTATTGCCCTCGTAAATTATGCAAAAAGGTGGTAGAAGTTGGTGCCATAGCATTTGTGTTCGAACAAACTATTTCAATTATTTTTTCAACACGTTCAATTTCACATAAATAATGGAAAACAAGTACACAAACTATTTTTAAAGACACAAAATGCTTGATAAATGCATTCCAAATATTATTCTTTTTTACATTAACATCTAACTTTCATGGACGATATATGTTTCACACATATGCAACATGGAGCGAAGTGGACATAAAATCGTGTATGTATTCAAAGTTTATTTAACACATATTTTATACAACATATATTATGTAAATACATTACACAACCAATTCATCCATTTCACAATAAACCAACAGCAAAAATTACATAAATTGTCTCTGAAATGTGCACGCTCCCTTTCCTGAAAATAATTATTCATGCATTTAAAAGAAAATCAATTAAGACAAGTCTTATTTCTCCGTCTGGTAATAATTTACAATGCATTACAAAGAACAATAACAAATTGCGAGCAAGAAAATTTTTGGATCCAATTTTTTTCCAGGCTGAAATCAATATTGAATTAATAGGGCGCAAATAATTTCACGGGACGTCAATACATTCTCTCTTTTACAACATTTGTGCCTCCCCGATGGTGTAGTGGTACCATCGTCGCCTTGTGATCAAGGGGTCTCGAGTTCGATACCCGGTAAAGGCAAATTGCACAGTGGTTCGGATCCCACTTTAAACTGTAGGTCCAGTCTCGATTAGCCTTTCTGTGCGTAAATCAATCGGTCAATCAATTTTACAGCTTTTTTCATTTAGATCGTTCGGTGCCCAGGGTCGACTCCCGCTGCCTCCCTAGCTACCGTTCTGATCTTGATAAAACTAAGAAAAGCACGCATTGCGAACGAAGCGAGGAAGAAAAGTTTATGGAAAATTTATTTATTTGCATAAAATTTGAAGTTGTGGGCGGTAATTGCCCCCTGCAGGTACACTTGGACGTCAATGTTTGCCCCCCTAGAACTCATTTCTGTCCGAGGTTGGGGGCAATGCCCCCTGTCCCCTATGGTTGCGCCACTGTGTGTGTATGTGGAGGGAGCACTGCCCATCCAATCGCCGCCACTGCTGGTAGCCTTGCATCAATGATTGCAGACTTCTGGAGACTGCCTCTCTACACAACAAACACACTCATTTATGCAAGGACAAAATTGAATTTTTTTCAAGTTTGAAAAAATCGTCGATGTTATTTTCGTAGCATTTTATTGGTTCGCATTTTAAAATTTTATGACTCGAGGGGGCCCCTTCCCTGGGTACGGGCCTAGTAACATGCATAACTTTCATGTACCACATATGCAACATAAAGCGACGTAAAATTAGAAAAATATTCGCTAACACTACGTGTACGTATTCAACGTTTCTTTAATACATATATATTCAACATGTATTATTTAAAATACATTACATAATCATTTCATCCACCCAAAAATTATACAAATTGTCTCTGAGATGCGCACGCTCCTTTTCCTCAAAATAATTATTCATGCATTGAAGAGAAAATCAATGAAGATAAATCTTGCTTCTCTCTCTGGTAACTTAAAATGCATTACAGAAAACAAAACAGCGAGCAAAAAAAATTTTAGATCCAATTTTTAGTAAACAGGAAACAATAATGATTTAATAGAGTTCAAATAATTTCACTGGACACTATGGCATTCTCTTTTTTACAATTTTATCATATAGATCGGTCACCGTCAAGAGTAGGGATGGCCAAACGGATCCGGATCCGGATCCAAATGTTACGGATCTGGATCCGGATCCGAAAATTCCGGATCCGGGTCTGAAAGTTTCGGATCTGGATCCGGATCCGAGAGTTCCGGATCCGTGTCCGAAAGTTTCGGATCTGGATCCCGATCCGGATCCGAGAGTTTCGTATCTCAATCCCATTATAATATTACCACACCTTAGTCCTACAAGAATTTTTTTCAAGTGTTGTTCCTAAAATACTTTGCTACGCATCGGCTAACACACTCGTGCACAAATGTCCGAAGTGATTTTGTAAATGCCATTGAAACGAATATGTATTCATTCGAATGTATTGGAAATGAAAACACACATAAATGTGAGACATTCCATTCAAGGATGAAACCTTTAACACATATAACAAGATAGAAATGTTATACAAAAATTATACAATTGTTCTACAGTTACAGTTTTACAAATTAAAATAAAACATTATAATATATGCAGTGTTAAATAATTACAAAGTGTAAGACTAACAAGGGAGGTTATCTAAGTGTCCCCCTGCGATTTCCATGAAACTTGGCAGTTGTGTGTATAAACGGGCCCAAAGGAAGAATTAGGTGTTTTTTTGTTTCAGCTAAAAACTGTTTTAGGGGGCAAAACCCACTCAAATGTCAAGATGAGGACAAATTGAAGTGAGGATCTGACCCCTGTGTCCCTCCGATTTCCATGATACTTGGCAGGTGTATAGTTAGGCCCAATGGAAGAAATACGTGTTTTTTTTGTTTCAGCTAAAAAAACAGTTTTAGGGGGCAAAACTCCCTCAAATGTCAAGATGAGGACAAATTGAAGTGAGGATCTGACCCCTGTGTCCCTCCCATTTCCATAAAACTTGGCAGGTGTATAGTGGGGCCCAATGGAAGAAATACGTGTTTTTTTGTTTCAGCTAAAAAACGGTTTTAGGGGGCAAAACCCCCTCAAATGTCAAGATGAGGACAAATTGAAGTGAGGATCGGACCCCTGTGTCCCCCTCCGATTTCCATGACTCTTGGTAGGTGTGTGTATAAACGGGCCCAAATGAAGAAATACGTGTTTTTTTTTGTTTCGGCTAAAAACCGGTTTTAGGGGGCAACCCCCCCCCCCTCAAATGTCAATATGAGGAGAAATTTAAGTGGGCATTTGATTTATGTGTCCCCCTCCGATTTCCATGAAACTTGGCAGGTGTATAGTGGGGCCCAATGGAAGAAATACGTGTTTTTTTGTTTCAGCTAAAAAACGGTTTTAGGGGGCAAAACCCACTCAAATGTCAAGATGAGGACAAATTGAAGTGAGGATCTGACCCCTGTGTCCATCCCATTTCCATAAAACTTGGCAGGTGTATAGTGGGGCCCAATGGAAGAAATACGTGTTTTTTTGTTTCAGCTAAAAAACGGTTTTAGGGGGCAAAACCCCCTCAAATGTCAAGATGAGGACAAATTGAAGTGAGGATCTGACCCCTGTGTCCCTCCCATTTCCATAAAACTTGGCAGGTGTATAAACGGGCCCAAATGAAGAAATACGTGTTTTTTTGTTTCGGCAAAAAAAATTGTTCTAGGGGGCAACCTCCTCTCAAATGTTAAGATGAGGACAAATTGAAGTGGGGATCTGACCCCTGTGTTCCACTCCGATTTCCATGAAACGTGGCAGGTGTATAGAGGGGCCCGAAGGAAGAATTACGTGTTTTTTTGTTTGAGCTAAAAACTGTTTCAGGGGGCAAAATCCCCTCAAATGTCAAGATGAGGACAAATTGAAGTAAGGATCTGACCCCTGTGTCCCCCTCCGATTCCCATGAAATTTGACAGGTGTATAGAGAATTCCTATGCCATATTTACGTGGTTTCGAGGTCAGATCCCCACTTCAATTTCTCCTCATCTTGACATTTGAGGGGGGGCCTCTATACATCTGCCAAGTTTCATGGAAATCGGAGGGGGAGACTTAGACCTCCCTAGTAAGTGTATTAATTAATTACAAATCGCGCACGCGCGCACACACACTATATATATATATATGTTTGTATGTATATTATATTATTATGTATATTAGCAGGTAACCATATGTTATAAGCACATTCTTACTTTCCAAAGAAGCGCATGTGGTATGGCAAAACGGATCCGGATCCGAAAGTTTTGGATCCGGATCCGAGAATTCTGGATCCGGATCCGAAAATTCTGGATCCGGATCCGAAAGTTCTGGATCCGGATCCGAAGGTTCTCGATCCGGATCCGAAAGTACCGGATCCGGATCCGGATCTGAAAATTCCGGATCCGAAAAATTTTAGGATCCGGATTTCGGATCCGCCAGGATCCGGATCTGGCCATCCCTAGTCAAGAGCCGACTCCCGTCGCCATCCTAACTACAGTCTGAACTTTATCAGATCAAGAAAAGCAGGTATTGCGAACGAAGCAAACAAGAAAATTTTACGAGATGTATTTTTACTTGCATAAGATTTGAGATCAAAGGGGCCCTTGGAAGTCAGTGTTTGACCTCCCCATTAATTGACTTCCGTCTAAGGTTGGGGGCAACGCCCCCCTGTGGAGCACATTCAGCATCATCGCGCTTAGCTCGAAGTGGCAGAAAATCAAAGTAAAATAACACCAATTTATCAAAACCGTTTTGTAATTGTCTTCTATTTTAAAATACACACACAGCATACGCGTGCGCAGACCCTCTGATTAGACCTCACTTTATCTCACTGTTATTAGTTGCATTGCATCGATATATATATATATATATATATATGCAGCAACATAGGCGCACCGTAACGAATAAATAAATTGTCCCTGAAATGTGCCGCGCTCATTTTCTTCCAAACAATTGTTTTCATGCATTTAACACAAAACTGTTTAGTAGCAAGAGTCTGAGGTAAACTTCCCTCTTTGGTAATTTACAATGCATTATAGAAAACAATAAAATTGCTAGCAAAGCGAGCAAAAAGAAATTTAGATCCAAATTTTTGCAAACTGAAAACAATATTGATTTAACATGGCACAACAAATATCATGGGGCGCCATGGCATTCTTTTTTCAATTTTTTTCGTCGCCCAAGGCCAACTCCCGCCGCCCCCTAGCTACGACTTTGAACTTGACAAGACTGCAAGAAAAGAAGATAATGCTTGCGAAGCGAGCAAGAAAATTTTACGAAATCTATTTTTATGTGTATAACATTTGATGTCGAGGGGGAAAATTGCCCCTGCAGGTGCTCGGCCGTCTGGAAGAAATAATACAAGAAAGACGTGAAAACTAATTCCATCTTGAGTATTCTTTTGGTCTTCTACTCTTAGATTATACTAGTCTTGCTTACTTTTACCTCAATGTTTGCCCCCCCCCCCTTGCCCCTCTAGAATTGATTTCCATCCAAGGTTGGGGAGGGGCAATGCCCATTGCCCCCTTGAAGTTGCGCCATTGCACCCCTTCCCCCCGTTGTTGCTTTAAATTTAATCGGCTTGAAAATACTTCATTTTCTTTAAGAGTATAATATCGTTTAATAAAGGCGATAAGATTCCTCTACACTATTTATTTATTATTATCCTGCGCACAACAGGCATCTGCCCTTATACAGTGCACAGTACATTTGAGGATTTATACACTTAAAATAATATTTATACACATTTTCAGATATAAAAAAAATACATATAGAGGTTACATATATCATTCTTATACATTACCGTGGATAAAAATGAATCAAATCTTACACAATTACATTCATATATGTATGTGTGTGTATATATACACACATAAAGCAGGTAAAGAAAGAAAACGGAAAAGATAAAATTAAGTAAGAGTGTTGTCCATTAAATAGCGTTTATACTCAGAAAATTTAGCAAATATGTCCAAGTGTACGCCCCTCTCGAACCATTCATTATGCAAGCTACACATTCTTCGCAGGGGAGCCATTTCTGCGGATTTTGTACAGGTGTGGGAAATTGCAAATTTCTAGGTGAAAGTATAATAATGTAGAAACATGGATGTCTGGAAGGGGGGGGGGCAAGGATGACCACACCTCCCCCTTAGAAATCGAATGTGAACCTAAAAAGTATATATTTCACACGTATAATTTGATTTCAGTCACAGTAATTTACATACATTAATGCGATAGCTTCAAATTCAAGTAGTGTCTTTTGAGGGGGCAACACTATTATCGGGGTAATATGCCCCCATGGAAAATTACCCTGCTTGTCTCCATGGAAAAAAAAAATCTGCGGACGTCCATGATTGGGGGGGGGGGGCAATTACCGCCTGTGCGCACGCCTATGCCGCCATTAGGGAACGCGAGGCCCTGTGCGAACTATATCCGCGAGGCCTTTGTGTTATGTAATGTTAAAATATCGATAACAACAGTTTCTCGTAAAATTCTTCTCTAGCGCCAACCTGGTTATTACCGTTCGCAGTATCGCCTTTTAGCAGTAATAAAATTTAAAATTTGGCAACCAGCTTTTCTTAATGACTGCTGATTGAGGCCTTGTTTTAGCGATACATGCCCTAGAAAAAAAAATGTTATCCTGTGTGTTCGCAGCCATGTATTGTAAATTTACTCTTGTTGTTGATATGTATTTTTTCTGCCAGAAAACGCACTAAGTACGGAAAGGGGATCATGACAGCAAGAGCCAGCCCCAGAGTGTGGCAACTCGGCCGCTCACCCGAAGCCCCGGCCTCCAGGGGACACCGCGCTAGTTAAAAATAATAGTTTATGTGAGTTTTTTACGAGTTTATAGGATGCTGGTGTTTCCAATTAAGTAACTAATCTGATATCGCCTGCATTCGTATGTTATTTTGACAAACTAGCTACTACATAATTATAGTGTTCCAAATGTTTGTATCAAACATACATAACATATATTGTTTGTTTACTTATAGAATTAAATATATGAAACTATTATTTTATGGAAACAATGCAAATTCACTACAGTGTCAAAATTCAATGAAGAGTAAAGAAAACAATTATGTGATTGGATATGAATAAATATTGCTACTTTTTTAGTTAAAGTAACAATATGATCTTGAGCTTTTCCGGTTTTGCAATTAAATATGTGCTAGGGGTACATGAGATTGATTGAGTGATCGATTTGTTGTTTTAAGTTCACTTTATACCCAGATAGGCTAATCGAGACTGGACCTACAGTTTAAAGTGGTGGGATCCTAATCACTATGCCATTTGCCTCTACCTGGTATCAAACCCGGGACCCCTTGGTTATAAGGCAACGACATACATCAGAATGAAAACGAAATGGACATGTAATAGTGTTTACATTATGATTTTGTAGGACAACGCCTGTACTTCAGACTAAGGAACAAAAATTGAAAAGAAAAAGAAATTAATTATACTTCCCGCAAATATTTTATGCCCCAGGCCCCGTAATACAAGATTATGTTCTGCCAAATACTTAAGGACATAGTACAGTATTCGTTTGAAGATCTCACACTAGTCCTGCTTTTCCTGTGAAATCAACAGTCCCTGTTGCTCATCAATAGTTATGTTTTTCTGCATTCTAAATTCACATTCGGTCCATTTTTTAAGGCATTGAATTTTACTATCTGATATTTCATGGTTTTGTTGTCGATAGCTTAAATGCCTTCAATCATCGCATCCTTCATTTGCCAGCATGCCCCCACCTTTCTCCCCAAACAGCTTACAACAAAAAGGAGAGAAAATTTTATCTTTCCTCTTCGAGTACACCAACCCTTCTGTCGACCGTTTCCCCATTTTGCATAACACGCTTATAATATCCAGGTGAAAAGTGTAAATTATCACCAATAATTGGGTAATCATGATTTATGATGCGAACAGGGTCCTTTTGAATGATTGAGTCAAATTCGGAACTGTTTAAAACTGAGGTCCACTCACCTTGATCTAAAAGCAGAGGCGATCTGTCACCTGGCTCAGAAGATGACATGAAGCATACCCCCCCCCCCCCCACCCGCCTCGGGTACAAGTAGTTTGGCATCTGGTTCACAGACGAGCTACCGCCGCCACTGATACATACGACTTGGACTATATCGCGAACACGCAGGCAAAATATTGATTGCCGACCCCTGTGGCGGAGTGGTTAGCACATCGCGCTATGACGCTAATGGTCCCGGGTTCGAATCCTGGCCTGGACATGGATGTTTGTGAGTGTTTATTCATCAATTTCATCATATCATCACTCATCCCCATCTTCGCAGATTAGCCAAAAGTGGCACAAAAGGCGAAGTAAAATAAAGCAAATCAAACTATATTTATTGCTACTTTTCTATTTTACGCCACTTTTCTGCCTCAGTTAAATCGTAACGATGAACACGAATGACGCATATATAGAATTGAAGACTGGACACTCACAAAGGAACATCCAAGCCCACGTCAGGATTCGAGCGAGTGCATTTCTTGAGAATTAGATATTTGAATAGTAGGAATTAAAAAATGGGATGATATGAGTGAAGCAAACGAACTGAACTTATCTTTAATCTAGAAATTCTTCACAGTAATGCTGCTACAAACAAGTCCGTGGCGCAAGAGCCGTCTTAGGGGCACAGCCTGCCACTCAGCTTTTCTTTGGGTGACCCGTGGTGAGCGCATCGAATCCCATCGCTGCTATTTTCTGGCTTTCGAGACTGGAGCCCGCTACTGTTTCTTTTCAAATAGCTCCTTAATTGTTCTCACGATGCTGGGTTGACACCGAAATTTTGAGAGTTCGTACTGGGAATCGAACCCGGGACTTCTTGCACCAAAATCTAGAGCGCTAACCAGTAGACTTCGCGGGAGCCCTCTTCACAGTAATAGGTACGCTTAAATTTATTTCTTAATATAAAATAACGTTATCCTAATTTCATTTAATCATCATTCATCATCGTCGCCACGATCAGGCCAGAAAACAGAGAAATGCATTTTTATCCTTTGGGTGCCTATTTGCCTATTTGATTCAGAGGTTTTCGCTGACTACAAATCCACAACCCTACCCATTATTCTCGAAAACAAAAGCGTTCCGTGCTTTGCACTAATGGAGTATTTATTACACACTCGGTAGACGGTTTCATCTTGCCGCTGCGGTTGTAAACACGAGAGGTTGTAGTAAAGAGCTCAGCGGACCTTCAAGGCTTTGATGCCGACTCTTGTTTTTGTCTTTTCGCAGAACGGCACACCCTGAATTTTGTTGGGCCTCAGTTTGCAGACAAATAACCATTTTATGATGCCTGTCCTGGGTCGAACATTAGGCACGAAATCATGGAAAGTTGGAGTCACAAATGGGTCGGTGAATTTTCACTGGTGGCTTGACAAAAGGGGACATAGTTGTCCGTTAGCAGAAATACAACTTTGTTATGACGCAATTTTTCTTTTCACAACAATTATGTTTTTCGCGGTGGCACGCGTCGCACACCCCTATCGGCGACCCGGGCTATGACACGCACAATAACTGGTTCGCTGGTAATCAGAACCTATCTCCTGATGTTTCCGGGTTCGCGTAATTTGTTCTTTGTGAATTGTGAGTGACCCTTCAGCAGTTCCGTCTAATCAACATTCATCCTCATCGTCGCTGTTAACTAAATGGTGAAGAACGTCAACGCAAATGGAATAAATTAGAAATACAGTAGAGCGTCGATTATCCGAAGTAATTGGGGGACATGGGTGTTCGGAAAACTGGTTTGTTCGGATAATCGAACTGTACATGTTTATTTGCCAAAAAGAAGTACTGTACAGTAAATTTATTCATAAAAACAGACATCTCTTTAAGTATGTATTACAAAGTAACGTACAAAGGCAACTTTAGTAGGAATATATAGTATGTGGTACAGTTTATTAAACAAAAATATGTACATATTACATACGCATTTTGCATGAACAATACACACAGTACACAAAATTAACGTTTAAAAAAATCCTTTATTTTGGTCTGTCTAAGCAAGCCTACACGCTTACGAGCAGC
The DNA here is from genome assembly GCF_977018435.1 of Lepisma saccharinum. NCBI lineage: Eukaryota > Metazoa > Arthropoda > Insecta > Zygentoma > Lepismatidae > Lepisma > Lepisma saccharinum. Next base: position 136,762 of record NW_028143236.1, on the reverse strand, counting down.
TAAGTCACGTACTTTTTTCATTACAGATATCTGAAAGTGAGCGAGTACACAGTTCGGTTAAGCGGTCGTTCGGTTGACCGACGTTCGGATAATCGACGCTCTACTGTACATAAATAAGCGTATTAGTATCTTCCAAAATCAATGTCAAAGGAACTATCGACATGTCAGATTGAACTTGTCGATCACTGACGTGGCGTAGCGGCTGCCCCCGCAATGTCGGGAGCTCTAAATTGTAGGGGCCCGCTATGTTCTCTCTCTGTGCATCTGAAATTTTATATAATCCCAAAAATTCAGCAGGTTGTGTCGTTTATTTTAAATAAAAAATGGTTTTAAGAAACAGAAATCTGGTTCCCAGTAATATATGATATGACGACGTCTGCGGTATTGTCTCAGCCTGAGGGACCCGGGCAACTTGACAACTTGGTCTCTACCGAAGTACAGAATGAACTTACTCACATATGGCAATCGGTAGGAAAATTCTCTCGTCTCGTACCTTTACAGTTACAAAGTTTATCGTAAACGTAGCCTCAATATGAAATTGCAATAAGATCAGAGATAAATATCCCACATTGTCCACACCCCTTATGTTTTACTTCAAAGGGGCCTAAAAAATCAGGAGGTGGAGCCCGGGGGCAATTATCCCTTTTGCTCTGAGGTCCAGTTGCCCTTATTTCGCAAAGGGTGTATACAGTGCTCGAAGTGAAAATTCCTAGCTGCGAATTTTCTTGTTCGAGTTAGAGGATAGAAGGAAGGATCATCACATGGATCAACGTGAAGACAATGCAGAAGGTGGAGGAGGATGCTTATGCAAATTACCCTAGCTGGGGGATGCTTTATGATTATTATTTTTTGCGTCTTTTACACTCCTTCCCCCCTTACACACGCTCTTCGAGCACTGATGATCTAATAACAAAATGGTTCTTGTTTCATGAAAACGTCTCAAAGAAATATGAGTGGTCTATCGGAAAGAAATGGCATCGTTAAAACCATGAATAATAATATATGTCCATTAACATCAAAATTAAACACCTTGCCCGTGCGGCAACAACTTGTTTTCTGTGAGTGGCCCAGTCTTTCCAATCGGCATTTCATTGAGTGACAAATTTTCAGTGAATAAAGTCCCATCGCCGCTTTATTATCTATCTCTCAAGACTGGAGTCCGTTGCTATTTTCTCGTAGCAGACTGCAATTGACCTTGTGGCGCTAGGTCACCATCGACAATCTAGAGGTCCGGTTCAACCTCCAAAACTGAAATCATAAGTTTTCTTGAGTATATAACTATTTGTATGGGGGCTGAAGGCGCATCCACCTCAAAGTCCAAAAGAGGAGGGCTTCTGGGCTTACTATCTATTAATCACGTTCCATAAACAGTATTTATACATGTGTATTATATGTAACCTAATTGTTTCTTTTTAAAAATGTTTCGAGCCAAAAATACAAATGATCACGAGTAAAATATTTGGCTGTGTGAAGTCTCCCGAAAATTGATCCTGTCTGTGCCACTGCAAGATAAAATATTTCTAAATTCGTTATAAAGTTATTGATCAGAGATTTAGATCATCTTGATTTAGTTCCGAGAAACACTGATATATAGCCTATGTCGATGACAAAAAATGGGAAGGCAGGGTATTTGCGGTAAAAGTTAATTTGATTTAAACGGCGGGGGAAGGGGTACCTAACTATTGTTATTGTACGTCTATTTATTTATTTTTTCACTGAGGGGCTCCAATATTATACTTGAAGGGGGGCTCCAGGGAACTGCGCTACGCCACTGATCACTGGCATACATTCATTAGATTCAGCCAATGAATTATCCCTGCATACAGAACACACCTTCATGTCTTAAGATAGGCTCTATTGTGCTTGAGATAGAGCGATGTGCTCTGTTCAACACAGGTGCAAACATTCAGAAATATAGCGAATGTGTAACTTATTATCATTTCATAAAGGATCAACCTCAGCCTCCACAAACCGCTGTTCATGTTATATCGGCGTCAGGTGTGGACGCGGGTGGGCAACTGCCTACTCAAAACGAATTCTTATTTTCGGAAGATGTGATCTGGTTTCGATTTCATGCGTAATATCCTTGCGAATGTTGTCGATTCAAAAAATGTTCACAACAGGCATCTTCGCTGTTCTTTGATGCAGGATTAGTTTACTAAGAAAGGCTACGAAAATCGTTGCAAATATCCTGAAGCTTAAAACCTGTGAAATGGAATTAATTTAAACTTTTTTCAACTTCCTTAATTTTATTATTGGCAAGCAGATACTATTTTCAGTACATTTACAACAAAATAATTAATATTTACATGAATAGAAGCAATGCAAAATCAACTCGCATCATCCCTTACTACACACTCCAGACCACTTTTGATGATACAGTTATCTATATGTCTATATCATACAAGAAAAATGTACAGTATTGAATTCTAGTGCATACTGTACATTACACTCCGGCCGAAGCAATGAAACTCCCCTTCGTTCACCAAACGTGGAATCTGTTAACTATTGTTGCAGATATGGAAGGAATGTGAATTATTCATCAAAGTCACAGATTTCTGTCTAAAGGGGAGGCCGTACGGCTTTAGCCTTAGGCAGAAATGCATTGCGAAACTTGGTTTGGGGAGGCAAAATCGAACTTCGGGATTAACTTTGGAAAGGGGGAGGGGCAGAATCGACAAGTTGTTTACCCCATAGAAATAGCACAGATAAACTTATAAACCTAGACACATAAACCTATATACGTTTATCTGTGGAAATAGCGTCAACTACTATTTGGTATTTAAAATTACTCTTTCATTCTTTGTTCATCAGAAAATGCCCTGAACTTGTAAATTTTACTAGGCCTGAAAATTTCAGGGAAGGAAAATGACCCTTTCCCTCGCCAAGTTCCCCATACATTAAAATTTAACCTTAAACCACATGTCAGTGAACGAAATAATACATTCTGCAAAAATCTACATTATCATTTGTTGGTTGTTTGTTTTTTAACTCAGTGATAAAACTCCTTTGAAAATCAGTATCTATTGATACGTTTTTTTTTGTTTGTTAAACCGTGGACGGTGCATAGAGTCTCGTCGCCATTGTTACCTAGTTTGTTTTTAATTTAATTATATTTTATTTATTTTATTTTTGCCGGAGACCAATTTTGGATATCGCCGTCATTTTCAACTTTCCTCTGAGACCGACACAGCTTTACAGTCATAAGTACGGAATTACGTACAGAAAATTAATACGTATTAAACAAAATAACAGTGAGTAAGGAATGATTGTCTCATCAGATTTCAATTGTGCATTGCGGAGATGGAAATGCTGGACGTTGGCTACTTCCTGTAGGAAGTGCGGGATCGGCAGAAAAGTCCCGGTCCCGCTAATGAACCATTCCAACGCCTGATGCTGGAAATAATAATGGAAAAGAATAACATAGATGTTGACAAGAATAATACATATCTTACATGTCTTCCTTGTCACGTACTGTCTGTTTCAATGGAACAGATTTGCAAATGACTTGGAAACGACCTCTAAAGTGAATTCAAAGCCATATCTCTAGAAAGCTTCGGGTACAGAGCTCCCAGGAAACATGATCAGTTGTGTCCTGCGTCTTTGTTGGAATCTTTGAGCCTGTTATCTGAAGGAGGGAAAATGATTCCAAAAGGTTTTGGAACGGGTAGTATAGCCACAACGGTACCATATGTTTTCAATTTTGGCCCTCAGAGCCTTTGCTTCCTCATTTTCGCGATTCAGTGTTCCAGACTCAAAGCATAGTGCTTTATAATAATAGAAATAACACTAAAATAAGGTCACTTAAAAATAATAATAACCCTTATTTTCACACTAAACAGCGAAAAATAACATAGATTGTGCTGCAAAATAACATATTTTGAAACTTATCTGTTGAGATAAATTGTTAGAAATTATTTTTATATATATTTTTTCAAAGCTTTGGTTTTCTCTCTAATATTCCATGAATTACACAGACTACTACCATATCATAAACTTTAAATAAGATAGTTAAGAGAAGCAACAAGTATTAATTCCATGAATTTCGCTACTTGATTTTTTATTTTATTTCAGTTGTGTATTTATGGTTTCATCTTAGGATATGATAACTATCGTTTTCAGCAGCACCGATTATTGTACGTTTGATGTTTGCCGAAGAATCAAAAACTATAATTTTTAAAGTGGTAAATAATGGACATTACGTTTATTCATTCTCTGTATATTTTGAGAATCTAGTAAATGTCTGGCTCGATATTGATTGATTGTTTTAAAATTAGTGGGTGCGTGGGCACATGTGGCCATTTTGCACGCCTAGCTCGATATATCATCGGAAATAGGACGTGACAGTTGTGGTAGAAGGCAGCCTCAACTCTCGTGGGAATAAAAGAGTGAAGAACGAATGGTGAGAAGAATTCTGTATACCTTTTGTACTAATCTAAAGGGAACTAGCTACGCACCTGAAGAATCCCTGCCAGGATTTCCTTCACTTTCACTTGTAGGTACAAATATACATGCTGCAATGTTGGAGACATAGGGTGCACAGATATTTTTTTATTATTATTATTTTGCAACAGAGTTAAAATTTATTTTTAGCACATTGATTGCTTGTGTGACTGATTCAAATATTGTTTCATACATCTTATATATAGTATAGTGCCGTACTCAGATTTCTAAAAATGGAATAGAATTTGGTGTCTCCTGTACAGATTCACGCGTTCTGCTTCTGGTAATCTGTAGAAAAAATTACATGTGTTTTATTTCAAGCGAAAAATTCACTTCCTGAAATAAAAGTGTAACCCGACAAGAAGTTAGAAATGGACTCTGCGTAATGAAACCAGATATACAACTTTATTTGCATGTACAAGATTTGGATTGCTAAACTATACTTATTATGTCTAATTTTCTTATATCTGATCAACTACTAAGAGTATTTTTACATTAACGTAAAGAGGGTACAATATTATTACATGACTGTAAGGGAAGAGAAAGTGTGTGTAAAGTAAAATTTATCTAGTGCGTACAGCGTACAGCTCGCACAAGGAAAATGCAAATAAATAAAAAAAGAAAGTAAAAGTGCTCCCCTGTGCATAGCAACACGCCATGAAGGCACAAATATTATTTATTTTTCTAATTTTTAGGAGTAATTTATATACAAGGCTCTACTATGTAGTGTACTTAGTACAATTATTACATTTTACAGGAATCGATAATACAATAACAGGATAAAGTAACGTAATTTGGTGGCATAGGTTATTTGGTGATAATTGTTCTAACGTATGCCGCCGCATAACCTATACATTATGCTCTGTCCAGGGAATCTCAGGAGCAAAGGAAAGCAACTCTGCACAAGTCATGACGTGAAAGGGCTCAACCAGTGAAAACATGCCAGGGAACGGGATTTCGTGGAGGGGAGAGAAGCAATTGCAGTTACCAGCCTCTGCAGCAGCGCGTACTGCTTCGCTCCTCGCACTCGCTTTTTACCCTTATGCGCGGCCTTGCTACAGAAGATTCCCTGGATAGATTGTAGATGAGATGACTCACGATGCCCATCATGAAGATGCATTTGTGAAGACAGTCCCAACGTTTTCACTTCAACTCACTCATTGCCAGGCCCAGATTTATGTGGAGGCTAACGTGAGCCGTCCCCCCTCCCCTACTCCCCCGTGTTCGATTAGAAGTAAACGTGGAAGGAGGGTAAATTTTCAGAGCTTTCTATTTTTACATTTTGAGATTGTTGCCTAATATGTAGTTCTTCGGAAGCCAAAGGTGCAGGCAGAATTTTTTTCGGAGGTTGGAGGTGTCAAGAATTCTTTATCTCAAACTTTATGGCCTGCTTATTTCCATATCTCGAGGGTTTCTGTGAACTATTACTTCTATCGAATTTTTTGTTTAATCAGATACATTTCACAGTAAGATATTTGCTACTTATGCATATGGTAAACCATCAAAAATAGTAATTTAATGGCGTCAATACTTTCATATAACTTTTAGAAAAAAAATGTTTCACCTACAGACCAGGGTAATATTACATAGATTTCTTTTACAATCATCGATTTTTAATGTAAAATGTAGTACAAAAGTTACAATGTAGGCTGTTTTATTACTGTGAATTGACTTGAAATTAAACGATAATTATTACTTCAATTTATAAAATTAACAACAACAATGGCGGAATGGAGAAAAAGTCATTCCCTCGTTCGAAATTAATTTAAACATGCAGAGGTTGGAAAATAAAATGTGGGAAGGGCAAAACTCCATGACTCAACCCCCTCCCTCCTCTTCTTCAATTCGAGCACTGCCTACAGTCAATTATTACTTCTAAGGTAAATTATGTCAAATCGTTAGTCATATTTTTACATGAGAGTTCAAATATCATCCATTTTTCTTCGTTGTGTGGCCTCTTTGATAGCAATTTTTCCATAGTGGAGGGGAGACAGCTGAGTGGAGAAGGTAATTTAGAACTGCATAATTTGTATGCATGTCCACATTATTATAATAATTAAATCAAGAAAACTTTCGTGATCAGGTCATGAGGCACGAGTTGGAGAGGAAAGAAGAGTTTACAGAATTCTTGTTGGGAAAACCTGATGATAAGAGACCTGTAGGAAGGCCAAGACGAAGATGGAGGCATAACGTTGAGAAGAACCTAAAGGAAATATGTATGGGATGGAAAAGATTGTACTGATCTTGCCCAGGATAGGGACAGATGGAAAGCTTTGGTTGTTGGAGCCATAAACCTTCGAATTTAAGAAGGTTAGAGTCTTAGAGAGTTGGTTAAATTTTAGTTAGTCCTCCAAATTTGATGTTCAGTCGCCCTACCAAAATTCCCGATATAACCTAAGATTTAACATTGATATTCTCCCTCTTTCCATCGAAAAAATACTCAATCTCTCGCACCGGAATTCGCCTGACAATTTAAGACTTAATAGGTCGCCACCACCACCACAAACAAATAATACATATTACCCGTTATAATTTCCTTGGCAGTCTACACATTTCTATTTATAAAGCAGCGATGCTCAAATGATGGCGTAGTTCAACTTCTGTCCAACACTCGGCGCCGCCATTAGATGTGCGACGCGTGTCACAACACAGGGCCTCGCGCTCCCAAAGTACAATTCTATCGAATTGTTTATTCATTCATTCATTTATTGTGAAAGCGTGATCCCATTCAAATAGAACGAGGGGAAAAAAAACGAGGTAAAAAAACAACAACATACATATGTTAGCAACCCTACTACTACATAAAAAGATTGATTGATTACTTCGCTTTTCTGCCACCTTTGGCTAATCGCGAAGATGAGGATGGTGAAATTATGAAACGACACTCATAAAGAACACACATGTCCTGGCGGCCTGGATTTTAACCTGGGACCCCTGGCGTCGTAGCGCGCTGTACTAACCACTCCGCCACGTAGAAGTGATTTCAAACGGGTACAGCAAGATATGGCAACAGCCAAAAATCAACATTATTGCTATAAAAACATGCGAAAATAAAATTTTAGCCGCAACACAGTTGAATTTCTTGATTCGGAAAACGGTGTTCATTTTTGGCAAGTATTTGTCACTCTCATGCTATCACTACCAGTTAGTTCAAGTTCGCCGATAAGGAGCAATAAGCGGCACTTCTGTTGTTTGTGACCCTGCCCCTTTCTACTGGTTGCCCGTCATAAACCACTGCTCGAGAGGATGCAGGTACCGTAATATGGTCTCCAAATTTGAGGACATGCCGCCCCTCGTGTCCTTGGAAACTTTACCACATTGGGTATGTTGTTCTTCCCTTTGTAACAAACATGTCCTCATAAAGATCTGGAGATACTTCTATTTTTACTTCCTGAAAGAAAACACCTCCCAGAGAAAGGACGCTTGCTTGTTCAATGTTCCAAAAAGTTTCAAGTCATAAGCAGTGGCGGATCCAGATCCAGAAGTTACAGTTGGGAGGGGCGAATTTCAGTCGGGCATCTCCCCTCACCCAGAATCAATTCTAACATACACTTGCTCTCTATTATATAAGCGAGATATCATACTATAAACAGGCACCAAGTTCTAGAGACTAGACTTATTGTTTTGCAAAAATAGGATTCCAAGGCTGGAATAGATGTTTTTTATTGTCGTTATCATAATTCCTGCTACAGTAAACTGAACGACCAGATATGTTAAACCTGGTAATCATTTGCATCTTCAAAAATATTAGGCATAATAATATATCTAAAAGCCTGGCAGTTGGGAGGGGCAATCGCCCCTATCGCCCTCGCCGTGAATCCATGCCTGGCCATAAGTCATTATCGTTTGAAAGAGTATTGCGTGCAGCTTCCATCCAAGTGTTACAGTTTATACTTATATGTACTACAAAACCCGTTCCCTAATAGCTATAACAGGATAATGCTAACAGTTCCAATAACACTCGTGAATAATGAAAAAGTTTCCCTAGTTTGAAATTAATCAAACGTGTTTAAAAATTAACATGTATCTTTATACAAGGTAAAATATTGAAAATTAATATTGAAAGTTTTTCTTGTGGCTCCAACCGGTTGCCGACGTCATCTGTGTGCACCATGGTAGCGTGATTAGCACAGCACGTTACGACGCTAGGGGTCCCGAGTTCGAATCCCTGCCTGGACATGGGTTTTCTTTGTGGGTGTCCCTTCATCATATCACTCATCCCCATTATTATTCCTATTTTTACTAACTTCCTCTTCTAACAGTTGTGCACTATTAAGAATTTTGACTTTGTAATCATCTGAATAGGAGATGACATTGTTCAAACCGACACTTTCCCTTCAAAACAACACTTCACTTTTTCCTGGAATGTGCGTTGCCCACGTAACAATAGCAGTAGTAGCGGATCCAGAAATGATAGTTGCAATGGTCTAATGTTACTCGGTTACCTTACCTACGTCTTATGACAAATACATTTAAAATTATTTCCGACAATGATAATAAATTCATGAGGAATCTGCATCATTATAATTATTGTTTTTATTTGTCTTACAACAGCTATAAACAGCATATTTCTATTTTTACACACACACACACACACATATACATACATACATACATGTGTGTGTATGTGTGTATATATATATATATATATATATATCTACACATGTGTGTGTATATGTGTGTGTGTGTGTGTGTATATATATATATATGAGTTTGTTCCTTCTATCTCCCTATCTCTTTCTGTTTCGTTCTCTCTCTCTCTCTCTCTCTCTCTCTCTCTCTCTCTCTCTCTCTCTCTCTGTCTCCCCCATTTTCATTATGCTACACATACATGATACTCTGGCTACTAGAGTCCACGTAAACTCAAAGGTGTAAACTCCATTTTTGTCCCTTTTTCTTCTTACCAAAACGGGTCAATGTCACATGACAAATAGTGTGTGATTGAAACATTGTGTTCCAGAACTAACTTTACAGCTTTTTCATTGTTATTTTATGTTATTTTGCGAAGGGCCTCGTCCTTTATTTTTCTACCTCTTACCATTCTCAATCAAATAGAATGTAATATTTCAAAATTTTGTACTACCTATGTTTCATATTACAAAACAAGCGAATATTTTAAATGGGAAATGGACAGGACAAGGGGCAATTGTAACAGTGTTACAACTGTCACAATTAAATGTTACCTTTGCCCCATCTGACGCCATATTGATTGATTGATTGATTTGCTTTATTTTGCTTCGCCTTTTGCGCCACTTTGGCTAATTTGCGAAGATGGGGATGAGTGATGATATGATGAAATTGATGAATGGCGCAGTGGCAGCGTCGTCGCCTTGTAATCAAAGGGTCCCGGGTTCCATACCCGGTGGAGGCACAAGTGGTTCGGATCCCACTTTAAACTGTAGGTCCAGTCCCGATTAGCCTTACTGTGCATAAAGTGGACTTAAAATAATAAATCAATCAATCAATCAATTTACAAACATCCTGCCCAGGCCGGGATTCGAACCCGGGACCACTGGCTTTCGTAGCGCGATATGCGTCACGAAGGCCGCTTGACGCCATATTGTTTGCGGGCTCGCAGCTACTAACCACGACCACGACACCGAAATTCATATCTATATTACATAAAATAAGGCGTATTGCAATGGTATAGACAAACCTTGATCAGACGACATCGAGAAAGTACTATTAAACAATAAAGGAGTGCTTTAAGTTTTTACTTACATGTTGAAATTTGGAGAAAATGCGAGTAATAGCTCCAGTAATCATGACATAGGCAACGCCGCCACATGAGACACTCACGACTGAGTTCTTCTTTCTGCAGATGCCTCACGACAGGAGCACAGTAACGAATGCTGCATTTGCTTTGTGTTACAATTGGCCCCGTTTTCCACTACACCCTGGACTGCATTTGCAGACTAACGAGGCTCTGGCACCTAGACCTGTAGCCAGAATAATCCTCCGTGGGACTCATGTTGGGTTGTCTGTTTGTGTTTGTGATTGTCCTTTCACCCATTTCACGTAATCCTTATCCGCATTTTATATTTGCAGATACTGATAAATAATTTGCAGTTGGAATGTAGCAAACATTGTGTCATTCTTCCAAACACACTACTTTGTGTGCGTTATCAATATTATTCTTAGTAAAGTACAATATTTGAAATGAAGACTAATTGCTTATCTTTTTTGTTGTAAGAAAAATTCTCCCCCACGAAATTCTTGGAAATATCTTAGGACAAAATTATTGGTGAGGGGAAATCCCTCACAGGATTTCGCACCATGCTTTGCATGATCACAGAACAAATGCATTCCACTTCTGTGCAAAACTTTCAACCATAGAAAAAGGATCAACGTGTACCTCTCATTTACATTTCCATGCTTCACAAGAATTTATTGGTATCCCCTCCACCACAAAATTAAAATTTATCAAACATCACGCAGCCACCCTCAAGAAGTTCTCAACATCCCCTATAACGTTTCACCAGGGCTAAATTTATGGGTAACCTTTATACAAAACTTACTCTTACACCCCCGAAATATGAACTTACACTCCTCCAGATGGAAAATTCATTATTCACTCCTGCCATGCAATAACGAAAAAGAGATTGTAAAAGACCCTGACTGACTAAACGGAGCTATTTGTTAATTTTTATTTATGTACTGCAAAATAGCTTACTCTAGTGGGATATATTACACGTACTATCAATTTGAAAATGGTTACGTGACAGAGCAGATAAGATTTTATGTCGAACAATAAAAAGAAAAACTTCTTCCGAGGCTTCAATTAGCTTCAATCCTTTGCATCGCTTCAAGAACTACTAATGAAGTACGGTGACCCAAAGCGTATTATCTCTGTAGAACTGTTTCAACTGCAAAAGGAAAATCTGGATATATTTGGCACTAAAGAAGTAATGGAAGATTGCACTGAAAATTGTGATTGAAGAATATCCCCATTCGGAAAAGTCGAGTAGAAGTTGAAAGTATATGTTCTGCTGAAATATGCCACTGTTGTTATTTAATCAAGATTACGTAGCAATGTTGTTTTCATTTATACCTGTAAACATGTGTGTGTAGCTGGAAGTGGCAGTGTTATAGGTACGGGTGTCCCAGAAGTCTTTCCCTGATTACAAACTTTATTCATATCCGCTATATGCAAGGTAGAGATGTGAAAGTGGTGCCAAAGTGTTGGAAAACTAACCAAGTTTTTTTGTTGTAGGTTTGAGTAACGTGGCTGTAGTGTAGCAGTGTCAGTGCCCAGAAAACCGGAAATGTTCACAAATCAGCATGTCCTCTGGTATCACGAGACCCTGTCACCAATAACAGTGCAGAGGAACTTTCAAATGTACATAATTCTTTCGTCTAGAATATCTGCCATCAATAAGTTGGTATTTAAAAAATGGAATTTATCTTCATTCCCAAATCCTGTCAAGTCCAAGAAACATTGTATGGAAAGATGCCACCCGATGCCAAGAGCATTAATTCCGGATTCCTTAGCACTGACACTGCTACACTACAGCCACATTACTGAAACCTGCAACAAATAAACTTGGTTAGTTTTCCAATATTTTGGCACCAATTTCACATCTCTACATTGCATATAGCGGATATGAATAAAGTTTGTAATCAGGGAAAGACTTCTGGGACACCCGATACTTATACGATACGTAACAAACATTTGAAAAAATACGCGCGCCAGTTTTTGTTTATTTCAAGTCCACTTTATGCACAGTAAGGTTAATTAGGACTGGACTTAGAGTTTATAGTGGGATCCGAACCACTATGTGCCTGCATCGAGTATCGAACCCGGGACCCAGTGATTCCAAGGCGAGGGCGTTACCGTTATCTAGCTAATAAAGTTCGATGTACCCTGATACATAGGGCCGTATCAAGGTTTGTGGAGGCCCCTGGGCAAAATGTTTTGTGGGGGTCCCCCATTTGTTTATTATTTTTTACTAGGAGCTTTATTAGCTCAATATGTTAACCACCAATTTTCAGCAGTTGAAATGGTAGACCTGATTTTAGAATCAGTAGTCATTCACAATCGAACATATTGCAGATAGGTTTGCAGGGAGAATAGCGCAGTAAAATAAAGTTACAGGACGAAAATTGTAACGCTATAGCAGCAGTAAAATTCTGGGTCTAAATGTCTACAGTATATTATGAAGAGTGAACAGCGTAACTACAATATATAGTAAATACTAAGGGGGTTCAGACGGAAACGGAGAACTGAGCAGTAGACTGTACTTACGTACATAATTTATTGTAAATTATATTATTTACAATTAAGAGTAAATATGTCACTACATATGCACGGTCCATCTACTGGACAACTACCGACATGTTCATTGTGAAAATTGTAGTAACTACACTTTCTTCAAGAAAATTCCCAAAGGCTTAACACTTATAGTAGACACACTTTTCTTGCCTTTTTCGCCGAAAATTCATCTACTATATCATCGAAGTCCAATTCACGAAGAAGTTCATGTTCAATGCTTAATAAACAAAGATTGGATAAGCGATCCTGTCCCATGGTAGCACGAAGCCTGTTTTTCACTAATTTCATTTTTGAGAAAGCGCTAGTATCTCCACATTTTTTCCCCTAGAAAAACTCACAGTTCTAATTCGATGTTATTAACGAAAGAAAGTTATGTACATCGTAGGATTATTTATTATCTTAATCGTATCTGAGAATTGGTTGTTTGAATAAGTGTGCCATATTTCCACACCACAGCCAAGTCAATCCATGGTATAAAGTATATTGAGTTTCATATATCTACAAACAGATCGACTGAGAGCTGTGCTACAATTTGATCCAGAAGAGTGTAGACATACGACAATATTGAAGTTTTATTTTTATTTTTAAAATAACTTCTTATGTAATTTTTCACAAGCATAGCCATTTGGATAAAATATTATTTTTGGTGGAGGCCCTTCACAGCTTCCTCTTGGTGGGGGTCCCGGGGCAATTGACCCAGTTTCCCATAGGTTAATCCAGCCCTGCTGATACATGTTTTTATGTTTTCAGTGTACCTACCCGCACGCGGAAAGAAATTGGTATTCATACTTCGCTTAACTTTGCCCTCCTAATATCGCTAGAAATCGGCACTTATGTTTTCCGGTGCTGCTTTGCTTGCTTGATTACTTGTTTTAATTTTTCCCCTCTAAGTTCTACCTAAATGAAACTTTTTTACAAACATATTTTTGATTTGGTTACATTTTCCATTTTACCATCCAATTCTTGTCTCGTGCCGACCCTCCGCGATTTAGTGGTTAGCACATCGCGCTACGAGGCCAGGGGCCCCGGGTTCGAATCCCAGCCCGGGCATGATTGTTCTTTGTAAATGTTCATCAATTTCATCATATCAACACTCACCCGTCCTCGTTGTCGCGATTAGCCTAAACAGGAAGAAAAGCAACGTAAAATAACAATTGCACAACCAGTCTTGTCTCGTGTATTCATCCCTCTCCGCTCTTTTTACAATGTGCTGTAGTAGGTCTACTGTGCTTTCTACATCCCCGTTTCAAGATAATATGATGGTTCGCAGCTCGACTAAAGAGACCCTCTGTGGAGATCGCTGGGAAGCCAGCCAGGTTCATTCTGGAACTTCTAATACGTCTATTGTCTCTCAGGGGTCATTGAAGGTCATGTACCTAGTTCTTTGCTCAATAATATGCCCCACGTTGCACTATTCATTGACATGTCCGATATTACAAATGCATTGCACAAATATGATGAAAATAAATCAAATCACACATCATGAATGCAGGGAAAGTTACTTGGAGGAGAGCGGAGGGGGAAGGGGGTTATTGGCCATTGAAATGAGTCTGACTGATGACAAATATTAGCAAAAAGAAGAGTCTCTGGGTATGACGTGGCGTTAGTCAACATGAAGTAGCAAAATAGTAGTTTGCAGAGCCGCTGGAAAGGATGGTAGAACGAAGTTACATTAAACTGTAAATCCAGTCCCAATTAGCCTATCTGTGCATAAAATAATAATAAAAAAAACAACTCAAAACTCAATGAGATACGTTCTTTCCTAATAATTAGTCCCAGATTTAGTTAAAATCAAATGGTACATGCCGGGTTCGATACCCGGTAGAGGCACAAGTGGTTCGGATCCCACTTTAAACTGTAGGTCCAGTCCCGATTAGCCTTACTGTGCATAAAGTGGACTCCCAACTCAACTCAACACACATGGTGCATGCATTTTAGGAGCGGAATGGAAGAAAGTTCATTGTTTACTTAATTTTTATGAAAGCTGGCTTCCGTGGCGGAGTGGTCGATCCATGACTGTTTTGAGTGTCCCTTCATCAATTTCATCATATTACTCACCCTCGTCTTCGCAATTAGCCAAAAGTGGCAGAAAAGCGAAGTAAAATAAACGAAATCAATCAATATTACAGAACGGAAATCATGTCACCCTAAACTTTGGCTTCCTAGGAGAGACGGACCACTTTCTTACGCATGACAAAGAGAGAGAGCGAGAGAGCGAGAGAGCGAGAGAGAGAGAGAGAGCAGGAGCTCATTACGCCGTCGACCCTAGTTTCGCCATCTTGAATCACGTGTTCTCTCGTTGCGGCTTGTACACGCCCACATTTTGTTACGCATCATATGATTGGCCTGGCTTCTTCTTCTTCTTTTGAGATCCTAGCGGAAAAAGAACGTGGCAGCAGACACTGCCCAATAAAAAACAAATCCGCTTACGCACAGTCTACTGTCCACGGTGCAGCCAATGAAAACGTTGCATTTCTCGTATCAAAGTATGAGAATAGCAAGGGATCAAAGCAAAACATCTCTAACATGTCGTTACTTAACGGGCCTATAAAATCGCTTGAGCGAACATTAAAAGTTTAACAGGCTGGTAAGATTTTAGTGCTGCGTTAACTATCGACTCGTTAAGAACGTTTTAAAGATGGTTGAGCGAACCGGGCACTAGTGTTTCTTCTCATCCCAACACATCTAGTGTTTCTTCTCCCAATATGATTAAATGCTTACTCATTTATCTCCAGTGACGTGCCCAAGGGAGGGTTGGTGAGGTCATAACCAAATTTGACCAAGTATTCCTTAAAATAAAGAACTTCAAAGAGAGGAAAAGATGGCAAAATGAGGACTGACCACCAAAAATAGTATGCATAACCCTCCTCTTCTAAAATTCTGGGAAAATTTGGTCCGGGCACAACTAACTCATCACTCAAAACTTTGATTTTCAGTTGATCTGAGCAGCTTATTTCTTTTTTAATTAACCGCTCCAATACCCGTTACTGATTAAATATTCACTTTAGAGAGAGACCTTCGATCTCTTCAGCCCTCGACCCGAACTAGCACTACACTGAGGCTCCGGAAATTCCGCTGTCGTTAATGTCTTCTGGTTTGGACCCGAACTGGAACTAGTAGTAGACTTCGTTACTTTACGGTATTTAGTCCTTTTCATCTTCGAATCACTAGATCTTATAAAGCCACCAATGGACACTGACTGTACACTAATCGACAGTATGAACTGTCATACTTACCTTTGAATACTCATTAACCGATTCTGTTGTACAGATCAACCTGGAAATTGAAGCCGCGTATTTTAACATCATTATATTCTAGAACGTTCCACAGATAAAACGATTCGTTAATGTTGCCAGTAGTTCGACTCCTTCTCTTATTCAAGAACGTTCCCTCTCGCGCTTTCCAGAGATTAAAAAATTACAATGAATCGTCCTACGTGTGGCGCTACGTTTACAGCTTCCAAATGCTGACAAGTCTTTGCATAGTGTTGCGACAACACCGAAAGCGCAAGAAAAGTTTTAATGCAATATTATCAACAACAGGGTTATAGAACATTCTCCGTGTTGCCTTGGTAAGTATTTCTCTCCTTATATATTATCGGCACACTATTTTAGAAAACAAGAACCTAATTTTGCCGGACCCTGTGGCTGAGTGGTTAGCACATCGCGCTGCGACGCCAAGGGTCCCGGGTTCGAATCCCACTCGGCCATGGTTGTGTGTGAATGTCCATTTATCATTTTCATCATTTCATCACTCATTCCCATCTTCGTAAATTAGCTAAGAGGAACAAAACGCGAAGTTAAATAAAATATATCAAATCAAAAAAAAAAAAAATGTAGTGTAAACTGAAAAAATTAAGGGGGGCTCCAGCCCCTTGATCCCACCTTGGGTGCGCACTATTAACAATAACAGGGTTCTAGAACATTCTGTGTCTTGGCTCGAAAATTATTTATCTCAAATTATCATCACATTATTTAAGAAGCCATGAAGGTAATTTTATGTAGCGTAATTTCCTGAATGGGGTACTGGAGCCTCCTGATTCCCACCTTGCATACGTGCTTGACTCGATAATTATTTCTCTCCTTAAATTACCGTCACATTATTTTATTTCACACCACAAGAAACCAAAAACCTCATTTTAACTATTGTAAACCGCAAACTTTCGGGGGGGGCTCGAGCCCCCTAAGCTCCCCCTTGGATACGTGCCTGCTGAGAGTGTCCCTTCATCAATTTAAACTAATCATCACTCATCCTGTTCGTCGCGATTAGCCAAAAGTGGAAGAAGACGCTAAATAACAAAAACAAATTTATCCTCATCGTGGCGATCAACTGGAGAATCTGAAAAGTAGCGTAAAAATATTAAAGGGAAATTCCAGGACATTCAGTAAAAATTCATATCAGAATATGCCCGGACAAGAACTTTCCTTAGAATTATACATTTAAAATAAATGCAATAGGTTAGATGGAAAGAAAAGCCGGCAGTGGACTACAGCCTACATGGACAAGATATCACGCATATAATGTATGAAAAATAAACTATGCATTGTTTCGGAATAAGTGTATTCTTCTATCGCGTATTTGATCTCTTGTTGTCAAATTAAATTAACAGCTTTGGTGTATAATATCAAAAGATGCATGAAAACACAGCGTTTCATGGGCCATCTGCTACTTCTACGCATAGCTTTCTTCCGCTCGTGTCCGCTTGGTGACGTCGCAAGCTCTAGCCAATAACGTGCAAGTCGCGGAGTGGCCCCCTCTGGATCTATCCTACGTAGAGCGGCCATATTGGAAGCGACACTTGCGCTCAGGTGGTAATTTTAATCGCGAATTGCCACATGAAGGGAAATTTCCCTTTTGAAGGGAAATTTGGAGAATTATAAGTGAAAAGGGAAATTTGATTAAAAATAGCGAATTTTCAGGGAAATTTTAAGACAGACCCAACATTAATTCTATTAAACATTATAAGTGATTCCAGTTTTGAAAATGAGAACTTTTTAATTTTATTTTGTCGTATACTTCGTTCTGAAAGGAAGGGTGGAATTTGGGTTGGTCCACATCTGGCTACCGTTTGGGGCCGGAGGTCATTGACCTTTCACCCTTATGTCCCGGTTTTGGGAATGGGAGTTTGAGGGAATTGTTTATGTAAAGCTTTCCGCGGTTCACTGAATATTGCCTCAACACTGCACTGCATTGGCCTCCCTAAATCCAATCTCTGCTTGTGTGTTTGGTTTTTTACTTAAGAAAATCTTACTTACTTAAAGTTGCCAACTTTCTTTAACGTAGTTTTAGCTTAATCTTCCAAAAAAAGACATTTAAAGTTATTGATTTATTGATTTTGGTGACGTCGCAAGCTCTAGCCAATAACGTGCAAGTCGCGGAGTGGCCCCCTCTGGTCTATGCTCTCCAATTATCAAATGCACATGCTATTCAGTGTTGCCACAATCTGTAAGCACAATTTCCCTTTGCAAGGGGTAAAATTTCCTTTTCTCGCCTATTTTTTCCATTCATCTAAATATAATAATTATTATTATTATTAATAATAATAAATATCGTTGACTCATGTTCGTATGTATGTATAAAATGTTAAACAATTTAACTTTTAAATGCTACGACACAGTGGTCCCGGTTCGAATCCCGGCCTGAGCATGGCTGTTTGTGTATCCATTCCTAAATTTTATCATATCATCACTCATCCCCATCCTTGCAATTAGCCAAAAGTGGCAGAAAAGTGTCGCTTCCAATATGGCCGCTCTACGTAGGATAGATCCAGAGGGGGCCACTCCGCGACTTGCACGTTATGGACATTTCCACTCAATTTTTTTTACAACAATTTTAAAAACTACACCCTGGAAAAATTACCCCTGCAAGTTCTCGCGTTTCCCTGCGTCCAGTTTAAGGCAGAAACGAGACTTCCAAAGTTGCGAGGCTAGCGTTGCGCTGAAAACACGCCGCCGCCATGTTTCTACGTCACTCCTTAGGGAGAGCTCGTTTGTCGTCTGCTTCGAGCGTCCAGTTCCGGATGGGTAGCCCTTGGGGTAGCCCACGGTGAGCGAACACGTGCAGCAGTTTTACAAATGTGTACCGATTTAAATATTGGAAGAAGGAGCTATAGGAGAAAGGAAAGCTATGCTTTGTAATGATCATTCTTCTATGAAATATCCCTGCTGCTCACGTGCAAGATAAATGAAAGGGTTCAGCTACCCGTGTGTGTTCTCAAGCCATGCGAAAAATATTGCTTAAAATTGGTTGCTGACCAGACACTCAAAAATATTTTTTAAACTTATATTTATCGATATTTACCGTAACCTATGTAGTGCAAAATAGGAATTTTCACATTCTTCACTTTTTTTATAAAGTCTATTTAATTTTCTTTTCCATAAAGCAATTTCAGTTTGTGTTCCATTTCTGTTGCGAAAATTATGATCAAATATTTTTGTGCAGATAAGAGAAAATACACTGAGAAGATTACATTAGTTGCACAGTACATATCTATACTTAGTTTATGTATAATTATTACAAGGAAATAATGTGTATAACCATGGGCGTATTTAAGGGGGATTCAACGGGTCCGACCCCCTCTCTTTTGTTTCACTAAAATTAACAGTTTCCTTGTTCTATCTGCTTGTTCATAAAGAATTCCTTCGGACTTATTTCATTCTCTTAAATTAGAGACGTATAGGACGGGATACGGATGGGAAGGAAATTTCGTAATTCCACACACCAGATGGGACTGCAGACCAATATCTGCAATTTCCTGATAGTTTCGGAATTTCTGCGATAAGAAACTACATTGAAACTGTCAAATCAGTTATTTTTCCCCCCTCGAATCATATTAAAGAAATTTGGTTCTTGAAAACGTAGTGACACAAGATGAACAGAAAAGTATCAATACTAATAAGTAGTGTGACTACATACACACAACTTTGTCGGGTCCAGCATCCCTCCCCCCCCCCCCCCGCTCCCCCAACAAGCTTCCGGCCAGCAGTGTCCTGGATTTTCACTTACGAAATAAAGCTACCCATCATACCTAAAGTTGATCCATCCCTCACCCCGTGAACTATATATACACGCCCATGTGTATAACAATATCCCATACTGAAATGGTACGATATAATTATTTTGAATTTTGTACTGCGAAAAAAGCCGCCTCATCTCGTTACCCCGAACGCATTAATTGGTTGGTTCACAACTTCACCACTAAGGATCCTATCGAGACGAGACATGGCAGCCTTGGTCTCGTTCTCGTTGAGAATTGTAAATGTCTGTCTCGTGTTTATTTGTAAATGTTTCATTGACAGTCTCGTCTCGATTTATAAACATCCGTTTCGGTTTGGGAGGGCAATTCTCGTTCTCGTCTCAAGTCTAGAAAAATATAGAATTAACAACGTATGCAAAGGCTTATCATTATAAATACAAAAAAAAACCTTTCTTAATATATATATATATATTTTTTTACTCCTCGTTTCGACGGTACAGCCCTCGAAAACTAAATATTATCTTGTTTATATATGCAAACCAAACTGCAGATTCAGAATTACCAGGAATGAACTGGCGTTGTAATTATTATACACAAAATTCATGATTTATCTGAGGAAGTTGCATGTTCCAGGTTTGACTCGACCTGGGCATGACTGTTTCCTTGTGAGTGACATTTCATTGAACTGGAAATTGTTATATGGGAGGATGTTTGCTCCAGTCTTTGGGGACAGCTAGGGGGATGCTTCTATAGTTAATGTTAGTGTCGTTTACGAGACGAGGCATGTTCCGTCTCGTCTCATAAAAGGAGATGGGACAAGTGAATGATTTCACAATGAGATGGGACAGAAGAAAAAGTTCGTCTCTTATCGTGTGTGTGTGTGGGGGGGGGGGGTACTCCTGCACCCCAACTTCGAATACTGCTTGTAGTTATTCATCTTCATTGTAGCGATTAGCCAAAAGTGGGAAGAAATGTGATGTAAGAGATGATACGTAATAAATTAACTATGCGTTCTCATCGTTGCGGTTAAACAAAGTGAACGGAAAAGCGACGTAAAAGTAGGCTAAATACAAAAATTTGCAATGAAGAAAACTGTCATTTACTGCAGGAAATTTAAAAACTCACCGTACCTTTTTATACCGTATCACCTCTTATATTGCAGAAATTGGCGTGTAAACCAGCGTGTTCTAAAAGCATTATCTTAAAATTTGTGAAGAAAATATTATGACGAAAATAATAGTAATTCCAGAAAAGGCATTCCTATAACATTAAGTTCTTGCCAGTCAGAACTAACCTATTTATTCGCAATGAACAAGGCTGTTCACGTGTTCAGCCATTGACTGTTACAAGGTTTGTTTTGTCACCCTAATGGGAAAACCCTCTACCGAGTGGCTGAATTATAGTAAATACTACTATACTGCTAGGGCATAATTCATCTCCAAGAAATGGAGCACAGATTTTTGCACTGGAAGTTGTAAGATACTTGTTTTACACAGTAACAAGTGAATTTTCTGTCGCTTCCGCAGCTCATGCTAAGTTGACGGGACGAGCAGAAGCCCCGCCTCCACGCATTTCTAAGTGATGACGTCAGAGGACCTCCTGTCTGTGGAGAGGACGTTTTCAAATCCGTGACGTAGTAGGTGAATTTCAGCGGTGTTTGAAGGCGTGTTTCTCGAGAACCGAAACAAATATCGCCGAGATATTTTGCACATCTCATGTTTGTGTCATTATCTGTAAAATGAATGGATTTAAAACATTTTTCATGTCAAAGTGGAAATGTCCATTGGCTAGAGCTTGCGACGTCACCAAAATCAATAAATCAATAACTTTAAATGTCTTTTTTTGGAAGATTAAGCTAAAACTACGTTAAAGAAAGTTGGCAACTTTAAGTAAGTAAGATTTTCTTAAGTAAAAAACCAAACACACAAGCAGAGATTGGATTTAGGGAGGCCAATGCAGTGCAGTGTTGAGGCAATATTCAGTGAACCGCGGAAAGCTTTACATAAACAATTCCCTCAAACTCCCATTCCCAAAACCGGGACATAAGGGTGAAAGGTCAATGACCTCCGGCCCCAAACGGTAGCCAGATGTGGACCAACCCAAATTCCACCCTTCCTTTCAGAACGAAGTATACGACAAAATAAAATTAAAAAGTTCTCATTTTCAAAACTGGAATCACTTATAATGTTTAATAGAATTAATGTTGGGTCTGTCTTAAAATTTCCCTGAAAATTCGCTATTTTTAATCAAATTTCCCTTTTCACTTATAATTCTCCAAATTTCCCTTCAAAAGGGAAATTTCCCTTCATGTGGCAATTCGCGATTAAAATTACCACCTGAGCGCAAGTGTCGCTTCCAATATGGCCGCTCTACGTAGGATAGATCCAGAGGGGGCCACTCCGCGACATGCACGTTATTGGCTAGAGCTTGCGACGTCACCAAGCGGACACGAGCGGAAGAAAGCTATGCGTAGAAGTAGCAGATGGCCCATGAAACGCTGTGTTTTCATGCATCTTTTGATATTATACACCAAAGCTGTTAATTTAATTTGGCAACAAGAGATCAAATACGCGATAGAAGAATACACTTATTCCGAAACAATGCATAGTTTATTTTTCATACATTATATGCGTGATATCTTGTCCATGTAGGCTGTAGTCCACTGCCGGCTTTTCTTTCCATCTAACCTATTGCATTTATTTTAAATGTATAATTCTAAGGAAAGTTCTTGTCCGGGCATATTCTGATATGAATTTTTACTGAATGTCCTGGAATTTCCCTTTAATATTTTTACGCTACTTTTCAGATTCTCCAGTTGATCGCCACGATGAGGATAAATTTGTTTTTGTTATTTAGCGTCTTCTTCCACTTTTGGCTAATCGCGACGAACAGGATGAGTGATGATTAGTTTAAATTGATGAAGGGACACTCTCAGCAGGCACGTATCCAAGGGGGAACTTAGGGGGCTCGAGCCCCCCCCCCGAAAGTTTGCGGTTTACAATAGTTAAAATGAGGTTTTTGGTTTCTTGTGGTGTGAAATAAAATAATGTGACGGTAAATTAAGGAGAGAAATAATTATCGAGTCAAGCACGTATGCAAGGTGGGAATCAGGGGGTTCCAGTACCCCATTCAGGAAATTACGCTACATAAAATTACGTTCATGGCTTCTTAAATAATGTAATGATAATTTGAGATAAATAATTTTCGAGCCAAGACACAGAATGTTCTAGAACCCTGTTATTGTTAATAGTGCGCACCCAAGGTGGGATCAGGGGGCTGGAGCCCCCCTTAATTTTTCAGTTTACACTACATTTTTTTTTTTTTTTTTTTTTGATTTGATATATTTTATTTAACTTCGCGTTTTGTTCCTCTTAGCTAATTTACGAAGATGGGAATGAGTGATGAAATGATGAAAATGATAAATGGACATTCACACACAACCATGGCCGAGTGGGATTCGAACCCGGGACCCTTGGCGTCGCAGCGCGATGTGCTAACCACTCAGCCACAGGGTCCGGCAAAATTAGGTTCTTGTTTTCTAAAATAGTGTGCCGATAATATATAAGGAGAGAAATACTTACCAAGGCAACACGGAGAATGTTCTATAACCCTGTTGTTGATAATATTGCATTAAAACTTTTCTTGCGCTTTCGGTGTTGTCGCAACACTATGCAAAGACTTGTCAGCATTTGGAAGCTGTAAACGTAGCGCCACACGTAGGACGATTCATTGTAATTTTTTAATCTCTGGAAAGCGCGAGAGGGAACGTTCTTGAATAAGAGAAGGAGTCGAACTACTGGCAACATTAACGAATCGTTTTATCTGTGGAACGTTCTAGAATATAATGATGTTAAAATACGCGGCTTCAATTTCCAGGTTGATCTGTACAACAGAATCGGTTAATGAGTATTCAAAGGTAAGTATGACAGTTCATACTGTCGATTAGTGTACAGTCAGTGTCCATTGGTGGCTTTATAAGATCTAGTGATTCGAAGATGAAAAGGACTAAATACCGTAAAGTAACGAAGTCTACTACTAGTTCCAGTTCGGGTCCAAACCAGAAGACATTAACGACAGCGGAATTTCCGGAGCCTCAGTGTAGTGCTAGTTCGGGTCGAGGGCTGAAGAGATCGAAGGTCTCTCTCTAAAGTGAATATTTAATCAGTAACGGGTATTGGAGCGGTTAATTAAAAAAGAAATAAGCTGCACAGATCAACTGAAAATCAAAGTTTTGAGTGATGAGTTAGTTGTGCCCGGACCAAATTTTCCCAGAATTTTAGAAGAGGAGGGTTATGCATACTATTTTTGGTGGTCAGTCCTCATTTTGCCATCTTTTCCTCTCTTTGAAGTTCTTTATTTTAAGGAATACTTGGTCAAATTTGGTTATGACCTCACCAACCCTCCCTTGGGCACGTCACTGGAGATAAATGAGTAAGCATTTAATCATATTGGGAGAAGAAACACTAGATGTGTTGGGATCGGAAGGGTTTTCATTGTGAATTAATTGTTTCGAACTGTATTCGAAAAGACTTACTCTGTTTTGTGCCAATATACGACAAGACTGCGGAAGTTGTGACAGACAATTGTGAACACTTGCGAGTGCTTAGGCCTCAATATGAATAATTTGGTGGGTTTCAGCTTTTATAAGAACTGTAAACATGGGAGGACAAGACACAGTAGTGGTGTTCAGGCTCGAATCAGAGAGAAATATTCGAGAAATTTCTGCGTCCAGTTCTCAGCCCACAGTTTGAGTCTCGCGTTGTCGAGTGGATTGTCCATCCCGTGCGTGTGTAACAGCTTCGTAAAAAACACTCGAAGACGCCATAGATGTTTTGATGTCTGATGATAAGAAATGGACAAACACACATACTAAGATGGTTCCGGCACACAATGTTAATACATGGAAACAGAGGAGTTGAGTGGTAAAAAATGTTCCGATTTCACGTTCTGAATAATTTGGCAGCCTTGAACAGTGGCGACGATTTTGGGGATAGTTGCTCCCCATTTTTTTGCCTTCACACTATGACCTCTTTATGCTAACCCTTGCATACCAAGGGAAGAGAAAGTAAACTTTTCTTGCACCCCCCCCCCCACTCCCGTTTTTAACCCAATCGCCACCATTGGCCTTAAACATACAATTGTGAGGTTCTATATATACCCCTTAAAAATATGGTGTTTAGCCCACCACGAAAGGAATTCCTGGATACGTGCCTGACTCGCAGAGAAAACCTATGCCCATGCTGGGACTTGAACCGGGAACTTCGGAGGCGAAATCGAAAGTCGACCACTTAACGCCCTCGGCTACCGAGCCGGCGAATGAATTAGATAAAGGCTATTGTATAAATAGTGTCTTTTCGGGAAACATTCAAATAGCAATATTTCTTCCAGGTAATATATCCTAGGAACTTCAATCTTGCGGGCTTACTAGGTTCTGGCATGTGGGCCAACAATCTGTGTAGTACTCTGTACTGTTTGTGATCCACATGGATTTGTGATCATCCATTTCATCTACTCACCATTCATTTTCATCTTTGCGATTAGCCAAGGGGTAAATTATACTTGAAATAAAACAAAAGCAATACAAATACAAAACAAAAATAATGGAACGATTATGCTGTTACGTTTTCCTGTATTTTAGGCACGTCGCATTTATCAGCCAACATTCGAATGATACTTCTAATAATCGGAGGTAAATGCAAGCTGAGAATTATAATTTGATCTCTTATCCACCTAAGTTGAGGATCTAAATTTCTGGATTTTATTTGTAACAATATTTACTACTGCGAGGAATTAAAAAAAAAACTTAGGCCTACGGCTAATTTCGTCACTGGCTTCCTATTCTGTAATAGTTACATTTGTTGTAAGATTATAATGCATTAATTTACTTTGTATAAATATTACATTATCCATCGCTTTTCCTAATTAAATCTCATACCATATCCAACACACACATAAAATGTGTTTTACTAATAATAGAGTGCGCAATTAGAAAATAAGTCTTGTGAAGCAACACAAATATGGCCTCCACGATGGTCTAGTGGTAGCGCCGTCGCCTTGTAGTCAAGGGGTCCCGGGTTTGATACCCGGTGTAGGCACATAGTGGTTAGGATCCCACTTTAGACTGTAGGCCCATTCCAAATTAGCCTTTCTGTGCAAAAAGCGGACTTAAAACAACAATTCAATCAAGCAACACAAATATGAAATATTAAATCTATTTTTTTATTTGGTTTATTTTACTTCACTTTTCTGCCAGTTTTGGCTAATTGCGAAGATGAGGATGAGTCATGATGATGAAATTGATGAATGGACACTCACAAACATCCATACCCAGGCCGGGATTCTAACCTGGGATCCTTGGCGTCGTAGCGCGATGTGCTAACTACTCTGCCACGGATGCCGGCTATTAAATCTACATGGAAATAGTTTCTGCAGTATGTTTGAGCGCCCACCCAAAAATTCCTGTGCCCACCCGATTGCCCACCCAATCAAATTCAATAAGTACATGTACTTGGAGATATATGAATGATTCAATAAATGAGTGTATTCTGGTGTTCATAACATGTATATTTTACTTGTGAATATTATCTATGCTGAAGTGTTCACATATTATCAACCCATAAAAAGCCAACTTTGTCATTAGAAGGTGAAAGTATTTACTAGAGCTATTGAAACAAAAACTGTGATCAAACTAATACTTCCATGATTAAAAGCAGCTAGTAGGCTTAGGAGGCTGATAATTATGGAGGGTATGATCAAGATTAGATCGGAATTTAGGTTGAACTTGAGGACTGCAGCTCCGGGCCTCCACATACGTATATAAATCCCGGCCTGGGTATGGTTAAAATAATCTCCAAATAAACAAATCAAAACATCATCTTAGCGTTACTTCCTCCGGCAACACAATAAATTATTTCGACTTTTTAATTATTATTAGAATAATTTAATCAAGAAGACTTAGATGGGCAGGTCATGTGACGTGAATGACAGAGGAAAGAATAGTTTACAGGATTCTTGTTGGGAAACCTGATGGTAAGAGACCAGTAGGAAGGCCAAGACGAGGATGGAGGGATAAGGTTGAGATGGACCTAAAAAAAATCGGTAAGGTTGGGAAAGATTAGATTGATGTTGCCCCGAATAGGGACAGATGGAAGGTTTGTGTTGCTGCAACCATTAACCTTCGGGTTTAAGTATGCTAGAGAGTATAATAAAAAAGTAATGTAAAGTGCTCCCCTGTGCTTTGCACCACACCATGAAGGCGTGTAGGGGGTGTGGAGTTAGATCCCCATAATTTCTTGATCTCGGCCGAAGCTGGAGGTGATGTGATCAGAGTATAATATAGTTTTAATTAGCTCTGCACTGAAATTCCAGAAGTGTCCTTTTTTTTATATATAGCTGCCATCTTCAAATATCAATATGGTATGCGAAATATCAACTTTATATTCGTTCTACTAATAAGTAGGAATCACAATAATCACTACAATACCAAAGTAAATATTTTCTTATAAACCAGTTATGTATGGAAAAAGCTACAGAATTATTCAATTGCTAATGAGTGGCTTATCCTATTTAGAAATCCTCGTTCCACACATAAATTTTGACACATGAATCAGCCGAAAATGTCAACAGAATCTGTATATGCAGATGAAATAAAGAAAAAAGAAGTTATGTCACGAAGCATCCAGAAGACGATTTTGTTAAGTTTGTTTTTAAGCCCACTTTTATGCTCAGATAGGCTAATCGGGACTAAACCTACAGTTTAACGTGTAGTCCGAACCAGTGTGCATTTTGCTTCCACCAGGGAAGGGGGGAGTCGAAAACAGGACCTCTTCATTATAATGCGACTTGTTATGCCATTGGAGAAAAAATATACAGAAAGAACTCGCAACCAACGTGTCATTTTACCTCCACAAAAGATGCGTCCATTTTAAGAGGGTGTATTGCCTGAGACAAATATTTGCGACTTTCGAAAAACAATGTCATTGTTCACATAATTAGCTGCCTTGATCCACTAATGAAACGCTGTGCAATTGAAACTACCACCTCAACTTTCTAAGAGGTATGAACTAATGAAACTCCATTGATTTCTTTTATTTTAAGTCATTTTTCTGGTAATTTTAATAATAACGACGGTAAGGTTCAATGTTGATTAGATGAAAGTAACGAATGGTCGAAAACAAACACATGCTGACACTCAAAATACAAACCCTCATAAATTTTTACTTTGACAGTGGTTCCAGGCGCCAGGGTATTGTTGCCCTGAAAAAATAAAGTTTCTAGGGTATGCTGCATAGGATAGAGGTTGACATTGTAGTGTGTTCGAAATGGTCATGCCATACAACTCGATACATCTATGAAAAACAGATGAATTATTACTGGTACGATGATCAACTTCGATGAATTCCTTGTGTCCAAAATCATTTTGTTACCTCAAAAAATATGTTCATGTAACGTGTATTGTTTCTCCCGCATTAGTAACATGACTATTCAGAAAACGAATAGCAACCTAGCTAATAATCTCTTCAATTGTGAACAGATTTTTCAATCTTACATGTTTATTACTTATGACTGACATTTTGTCAAAATAGCCTTTCATTAGCCTAGGAATACTTAATGGACAATGAACAAATAATTTGTTTTCCGTGTGTGTTTTAATCATTCCTAATAGGACGTTCATTTTAATCCAAACATTCAGTGACGGCGATTAGGATTAGGGAAGTGGGGGATGCAGTTCCCCAGCCACATTTTGCCACCTTTTGCTCCCGCACTATGGCCTCTTTATGCTAAGCCTTTTCTACCAAGAAAAGTATATTGTCCTTGCCCCTCAAATGTTGGCACCCAATCGCCGCTACTCCAAACATTCAGATAGATTTCTCAGTTGCACAAACCTTGTAAGCTAAGAAAAGTGACCCCCAAGGAGTAAGAAAACTCTTTCAGTCAAAAACTCATACGATGAAAATACTATGCTCAGGAACATGCATTTAAATTACGAGAAACTTCACGATTGTCTACCATCGCACTTTCTATCATTGTCGTCGAATACATAAAATCAAGTATGTGCCTTGTATTTGCAACACAAGCTTAAACCTAATTCACATTTATTTCACTGTATTAACATGCATGAAAGAATGTGATTAGAATGTATGGCTGCGCATGTGTAAACACTCCCTTGAAATAATTGTGTCCATCAGAGACAAAGCGAAAGGAAATGGAACAAGATGCGACAATAGAATAGAAAAGAATAAAGAGGAAAACAAGAAAAGGAAAGGGAAAAGAAGTAAGAGAGAGGGGATAGGTATACGTCTTATATGCACATATACGTACATATATGGTCTTACATTTATACTGCCCACCCTAATCTATAAATATGGAGCTTCTGCCCACCCGGTCGAAAATTTCTGGCGCCGCCCCTGCCACTCTGCCACGGATGCCGGCTATTAAATCTACATGGAAATAGTTTCTGCAGTATGTTTGAGTTGAGTCAAACAAATTTCATAATGTGTATTCTCGCGGCATGTATTCAACTGTGTACTAATACAGGGCTAAGGCCTACCTACCGACTGCCGGCCTCACTTCCACCTGCCGAGGCGGGAGATCATCCAACCTGTTACGAGGTGACGTGTGGTCAGCACGACGATCCCCTCAGTCATTTCTCTAAGTTTCCATGGTTTCCATGACTGGATTACGCTACTCATTCGTAGCTCTCCAATTTCCTCACAATGGTGTGTGCCCACCGGTCCCATACACAGTCCGAAACCTCAGAAGGAAAGTTGTTACGCTTCTCCTAGGAGACTCGAACCTGCGCGTTCCGTAGCCAGAGCCCAAACCATGACGTCTCAGACCGAACGCCCACGGTGTGCGACTAAATATGCACTAAGTTTTAAAAGCAAAAGTACCTTCTGCGTGTTGTAACATGCCATGAATGAATTTAGGGATTATGATTCACAATCCCCGCCATTTATGAAGGTGGTGTTAGCATCACGTTCCGGCCCCCAAAATACTATTTTCTTAGACCCCTGGTGAACCTCAAAGCAGTTTTCATGCAAGGACGTTGCTGAGAAAATCCCCCTCGAGACCAACCACCCTGGGAACAGAATCCTCGTCTTCAGCGTGACAGTCAGATTATTTACCAACTGAACCAACGAGGCTTTTTAAAGCAGATATAAAATAAATTAAAGCCAGCAAAGTAGTATTATATTTGTACAATATCTTTAAATTATAATATAATAGATGTGTATACAACATATTATATTGATAATACAAAAATCATTGATAAAATTGTCCTTGCTTTGATAAGTATGCTTTACATTGAATACAGGCCCGTAGCTAGAGGGGGCAGGGGGGCAATTGCCCCCCCTGAGAGCCTCCTTTGCCCCCCTGTGAAAAATACAGAACACATCCCTACCTGAAATTCTCACTAATGTTTAAAATTATATCATGTGTTACTCTAGCAAGATTGGGTGGTTGGGGGGGGGGTTAATTTCTCTTCCAGATCCAGACTTCGGGAAATGATTTCTCAATTTTCAGTATCTAGAACAGTTGTGACATTTTGAGTAGTCTTGTATTAATGGTGCCGAATGTGGTCCCATGAGTAGATAGTAAATATGCCTTTGACGACAACTTTGATTTCTTGACCAAACGACCACAAAAACCTCAAAAACCCACTTTCTCTCCCCGTTTCGCGCCTCATTTATTACGCCGATGATGTTTCACGGCGCAGAAAAGCAGTGATGGGTGAAAGATGAGCTCTCATCCTCTCATCCTCTCATCTTCTCATCCTCTCATCTTCTCATCCTCTCATCCTCTCATCCTCTCATCCTCTCATTCTCTCATCCTCTCATTCTTGAAGTATGAATGCACCTTATCGTAATCTTCCAAGTCTCGGGGACACCAATGTTTGTATATCGTGACCTTTGTAAACCTCTCTCGGGAACGATGTGCCACACACACGCGCGCGCGCCTCATTAATTACGCTGACGATGTTTCACGGCGCAGAAAAAAGCAGTGATGAGTGAAAGATGAGCTCTCATCCTCTCATCCTCTCATCCTCTCATCCTCTCATCCTCTCATCTTCTCATCCTCTCATCTTCTCATCCTCTCATCTTCTCATCCTCTCATCCTCTCATCCTCTCATTCTTGAAGTATGAATGCACCTTATTGTAATCTTCCAAGTCTCGGGAACACCAATGTTTGTATATCGTGACCTTTGTAAACCTCTCTCGGGAACGATGTGCCACACATACGCGCGCGCACTGGCGCTTCTTATTATTTTCGTATTGTGACCCAAGCAAAAACAAATAATAATTGTTGTTTTTAGGATGCCTGGCCCCTAACCCCGCCAGGGTGCGTGGTGCCCAACCCAAAAAGGTTCTAATGGCTGCGGTTCTAGATAGCCGCACCTCTGTAGAGTTTCACGTGTTTTTTTTTTTTTTTTCCCCAAACTTCCATGAAACCCTACAGAGGACCTCCGTAATGCATGCAACGTGTACTAGCGACTCTAGTGTTATTTTGATGTTGTAATATTTTTGGATATAGAGTTTTATTGTGAGATATAGATAAAAAAAATAATTATGTTTATTATAATATTTTCTTGATGAAGATGGAGAATGTATGTGTGTGTTACAAATAAAGTTGCATGCTTATTTTTTAGTGTGTGTGTGTATGTGTATGTGTTTTTGATGTTCGACAGCATCTGAAACGATAAAAAAATTTTATTGTTAATTTTCTCATGTAAAAACACCAACAATAAAATTTTTTGTGCAAATTTTCAGATTGTTTTGTGCTATAGTGCAAAAAAGATATTGTAACTGATAAGTGATGAAATTGATATTGTAATTGATCTTGAACTAGTGAAATTTTCGTATTGTGCCATTGAAACTGATTGTGCTAGTACAAAAATTTCTTATTGTGCAAGAAAAAATGTAAAAACTTGTTAAAACTGCTCTGTGACCCTCTCGTTCTTCACGTCGTGGACGAAGGACTTCTCGGCGACCAGGATCACACTGCATACGGTGTCCTCGGGCAACGGACTGTTGAACTCGCAGACGACCTTGATGTTGGTTCGATCGTTGACCACCACCTGCTTCCTCTTCGTGGTATTGATGACGAACATGGGTCTGCGGGTTTTGAATTCGCTGGGCGTGTAGTACATGTCCATGCTTCCCTCGGTCACGCGTTTGAAAGAGGTGTAAGCTTCGTAAAGTTTGAGGTAATCGTCTTTGGTCATGTCGAGATTGTAATTCTCGCGCGGGAAGACTTCGTTGCGTCCATTCTTCAGATAAATGTTTTTGATCTTGCAGTCGTCGAATTTGCTGGAATTTTTTTCCTGGTTGTTATCGCGACCGGTTTGAAAGAGCACTACGACGAAATCTGGCATGTCGAACTGTATGTTGTTGAACTGTGTCGTCACGTCGAATTCCATGTGACTTCCCGACGCCATCTTCTGCACGCACTGGTAACCGTGAAAGTGAATCGGTACCTGCGGACTCTTCAAGATCTCCGCTTTGTACTTGAGGGCGTAGTTTGTTTCGTATTCCACGATCGGCATTCTCAATTCCATGCTCCGGATGACGCACTTGGCTGCTTCAGGTAATGTGTTGGCTATCGGCGTGCTGTCGGCGTTCAAGTTGGTGTATCGCATCAGTGCGTTGTTGTCGTTGGCCGCTCTTCGAAACGTGACGCGCAATCCTCCCTTCCACATGATCTCCTTGTAGTCCGAGAAGAATCCCGGCAGCAGACGCATGGGAAAAAGCACCGTGTGACTTCTAGTCGATATTTTGGTCCCCGCTTCGAATCCTCCCGCCTGGTAGTATGCTGCGTCCGTTTTGGATAATTTCAATGTTCCCACTGCCGTCGACGTGATGCCTGGATAGTCTATTCTGTCTATGACGGTGTTGTGTTTCCTCACCTCCACCTGCGAAAACAGGTGAGGCACGAAGTTGTCAACGAGTATCAAATTTGCATTGGGCGGAAACGCGTCTCCGCTTTCCTTCTTCACCACGTCGAATTGAAGATAGAGGTCCGCTCTGTGAGGATGAACGAACCCATCCCCTACGTCCACGTCGTATTCGATCTCTCTGTTTGCTTCGTTGAGATTGGCGAACGTGCGACGGTTGGGAGGGAAAGATTGCAATTCGTAACTTTCGATTTGCTCCATTTTTACTATGCGTGTTATTTATTATACGTTGATCTCCACGATGGCAGTGGTCGTTGCACCTGCGAAATCCACCACGTCTCCTTTCTCGTTTGTCACCACCAACTCTATGTCGTCTATGCGGTTGCGGCATACTGGAAAATAAATCGGCGAAGAGGGTGTGTAGATGATCGGTTCCATGAATTCGGAACTGGGTTTGAATGTGGCTATGATTCCTGTCTGCTTGTGACTTCCTAACATTCCGTCCGAGGATTTTGTGATCATGCCTTCCGCCACGTTGCAGTGAACGTTCAGAGTTTCTATGGCTAGAAATTTAGGAATGTTGGTTGCCGTGTGTTTGATGCCAGCTTCGAGTTTGGTGTTGTTCTCGAAACCTAAAAGTTCTCCCATGGTACCCAGGTTTATGGTCTCCGTTGCCGACACGATTTCCACTCTGTGCGTGACCGAATTTTGAGAAAGGTATGTGCCTTTGGGTAACTGAGCTTGCAAAGTGGAAAGATTGTATTGGCCTGGCGTGACGACGATGTGTTCGCTTCCGACACTAATTTTATTATTGTGCTGCGTGACGTTAGGTATGAGGTACATGCTGTAGAATGCACGCAGAGCTACGGATTTAGGATAGACGATGTCGTCGTGCAGCGTGAGTTTCAGGATCGAAGATTCGCTCGTGAGATGGAACACGCCCATCGTGTTTCAGGTTCCACAATGCTTTCTGAAAATGTTCCACCGACGGGTTATTTATTTTAGACATGTATGCGAGAACAGAAAGGCATAGGTGGCCGCAGTTAACATCAGTGAAACTCTGGATGCGTTTGTCATTGTAGTAGAGGTTGGCAACACTGAGATACTTCACCAACCTGGCAGGCGGTGTGCCACCGAACGAATCGAAAACAAATGCATTGTTATCGTCAATTTTGAGGTAGCATATCCAATGTGTACCAGGATTTTTGTAACTGTCCAGGTTGACCACGCCATACTCCTTTTTCTTCACAGCAGAGGGTAGAGAATCGGACATGAAAACACCCCTGAAGTTTTTTATTCCCAACAGTTCGATTAGAGATTCAATATCGAAGTTGGACAGGGCTTCTTCTTTTTTTTATATTTTTTCAAAGCATCGAGGTTGCTTTTTTGTTTTTTGGTTATACCTTTCCCCTTCTTCTCCATGGCCAGGTTGTGACGTTTCTGTTCTTCCAACTCGGCTTTGTTCTTCTTCGAGTCGATGACGGTTTTCGCGATGGCGGCGCTACCGCCGGCCAAACTTCCAACGGCCCCTAATGCTGCCAGGATGGCTGGGATGCTGAATATGAAACCTCCGATTTTTTGCTGTTTCCGCGAACGCTGCAAGCGTCTCAATTGAGGTGTGCTGAGAAGTAATTTCATTCCGTGTCCTTTCATCAAGCAAGAACGTTTCTTCTCGCGTTGTTTTTTGGTGAGTAAACCATCGAGGGTACCTAGATTTTTCAGATTGGAGTAAGGTATCTGGTACACGACACCTTTGGGCTTCATGTTGATGCTCTATATGTTATCTTCACGGTATGTTATTTATATATATGTTTTGAGATTTTTTTGTTTTGTGTAATTTTTTCGGTATGTTATTTATATATAAATGTTCTGAGATTTTTTTTGTTCCGTGTAATTTTTTTTCAAGGATATACTCCGCGCAGAGCCGTTAACCAAATTCTATTACGTGCTTTGTTTTCTTACCAAGAAGTTCCTTTGTACCCTTGTACACGATTTGAGTTTTGTTCTCGATTAAAATAGCTAGCTTCTCGTCGGATAACATGTTAGCGTATCGATCTGGTAAAAATAGACTGTATTGTGCGTTGAGCAACAAACGCGCCTTGGGACCATACTGGGTAGAAACAATTGAACCGGAAGTTATCGTGTAAGGTTTGTCCACTTCCAATTCCTGAATTTTTACATACTCTACTGACAAATTTAGCATTTGTTTTAATGCTTGAAAGTCACTCATTTTTTCAGTCGTCATATTGAAGAGAAATTTTCAGTGTGTGTGTTAGAGAAATTTAATTTTTTTCACAATGTGTGTTATTTATATACACTGAAGATTATTTTTTTTTCACGATGTGTGTTATTTTATATATATTTTTTTTTCACGAGATTTTTGTATCGAAGATTTTTTTTTGTCTGTGTTAGAGGAAGAAAGTTTGTGCTTCGGAAAATGCGATAATGTGCGTGATGATATCTTCCGTCTCTTGTTTCGACTTATGCCAATCATCTGTGAATCGTCTTCTCCCCAGCCTCGCCTCGTGCAGTTCATCTAACCTATTGTTTAATTTTTCCCCTGCGACCGAAAAAAGAGTGTCGAGATCGCCGCACCTCATGCCGCTAATTTCCCGAAGATAATCCTTAACAGCCATTTCACAAGGGATGCGAAATTCCGGCGTTGATCTCGCTATGATCAAAAATTTTCTTATATCCTCACAATCTCCATTTACTGCATGTTTGAATATTTTACACAGCAGTTCGTGTGGCAAGACGGTTATACCAGACATGATGTGTTTTTTTTTTACTGTATGTTATTTATATACCCCACCCAAGTTTTTGTTTTGTGTTCATGACGATGGTGGTGCCCAGTGCTGCAACTCTTTCTCCCAGCGAAGCATCTCTGCTAACGAATCTTTCGAAAGCTGCGTGCTCTAACTTTCTGTCTGCTTCGTGACGTGCATCCAGATCGGTGCGAGTGGTGTTGTAAGCGATGTCGTGATCTTTGCATGCGGCGTCCAACGGATTCACACCCTTGTCTCCTCTCTCCAATCTTTTCTTGAGTTTGGTACCCGGTCCGCAGTACTGGTAGCCGGGTAAATGCATCTCGAAAGGTAACTTGTTGATGATGTCGTTCACGAGTCCCTTTCCTTCGGCCACGTTCCAGAATCTTGGAGGCAGCGTGTTGATAATTTTAATGAGGTAACCTATGCCCTTGTCGTCGTTCACGATGAAGTTGGAAAGTTTTGTGCTGATCATGTCCACAATTCCTACCTTCTCGTTGTAGAAATTACGATTGCCTGCATTCTCCTCTCCTGCAATAACCAACAATCGGTCTATGAGCTTGCGCACGTCGTCCACCCACACAAACTCTTTGGGCAGGGTGTTGTAGAGTTTGACGCCGCTGCCTGTTTTCACCTGGTTCCAAATCGGTTTGATGAGATTTCTGTACTTCTCGCCGCTGCTCGATTTCACCCTATTCTGCGAGGCGTCGTTGTTCTGGTATAAGGCATCCGTCATGATCAAAATTTCCTTGTAACTCTGGTAATCTTCGTCAGTGTAATCTTTCGGCTGCTTTTTGGCAACGAGTTCCCACAGTCCCACCGTACCCGGATACCTGTTCCAACTATCCTTCTCGCCTAAATTAACTTTAATGTCGTTGCCTTCGAAGGTGACTTTCGATTTTCCAATCTTCCAAACCACACCGCCGCCTTCGTTGCTCTCCATGCTCGGATACAATCCGAACACTTCATCTTTGTCGAATTTTCCCGTGCTCAGGTAGTCTCGTGCCAAAGGTCCCAACTCGATCTTATCCAAAGACGACGACGTGCTACCTATGGCTCGACGTCGTGCCGGTACGTCCTTCAGTTCGAACGGCGTCGAAGGAATGCTCGAAATGGGCGTGGGTACGGTGTAACTTTTAGCTGCAAGTGGTACGAGTTCGTTGATCAAATTTTTATTTTGTTCCGTGACGCCTTTAATTTCTTTACCTAGATCGCTGATGGCGTCGATCACAGGTTGATCTTGACGTTTCTTCTCTTCGTAGAATCCGCGATTCTCGGATTTCCAACCTTTGAAGCGTTTCGCGAGGTAATCGCGAAGCTTGAGATTTTCGTCTTCGATTTTTCGTTTCGTCATAGCGTTATTTATACACGTCGTTTCTCACAACGTTGCAACGTTTAGAAAGTCGTTGATTTTGTTTCTGTATTTTCCGTCGTTGGGTTTTCTCGTCATGTCGATCGTCGCGAATCCGAAATCGTCACTGTTCCAACAGTGGGAGCAGCAGCGTTCCGAAAATTGATTGTAGTTCATGTCTCCGCCTACGTAGTCATCGTACGCGTGCTTGAGGTTGGTGTGATCTTGACGAAACAAACATATGAAATTAGCGTTGTCGCGTACTAACTGTTTTGGAATTTTGGAAAACGTTTGAGCTAGGAAGAAGCAATCTATTCCTTTGTGACGACCTTGCGTGAAAAAATTGCGAATTTCATTTTGATTTTCCAGGATAACATCGTCGAACACAACAACTGAATTCTCACGACAATCGTCGAGTGGTTTTATTTCAGATGCGAAAGTTGCAATGTCCAGACCATCGTACAGTTTCATCAGTTGCTGGTATTTCGCTTGTTCGAGACTTTTCGAGAACACGTAGAGGTGCCTGTTCTTCCAATCTAACCAATTCGGTGCGAGGAGAAAATTGTCCACAAGCAGTGTCGTTTTCCCACACCCTGAAGGACCTACGATCAGACAGCGGATGCTGTCGGGAAGCAACTCGCCGTTCTTTTTTTTCGTTTGACTTTCCGAATCCGGTAGACGCTTCACCACGTTCCACGTACTCACAAGATTACTTCGTTCGCGTCGATCCAACTCTTTTCCGGAAGTCCCAGCCATTTGACAAACAGTTTGTCGCCTTTCCTACGCAATACTTTCTCGATGAGGTACGTGTCGGGATGTTTTGTTTTAGAGAGTTCCTCTTCGTAAAATCTTCCTTTCAAAATCTCGCCGCTACTATCTTTTATTATATACGTGTGTCGGTTTCCGGGTAAAACTCGAACCACCGTAAAAAGTTCCGTGCTCCAATTTTTTGTGAACCCCTTCTCGAAGGTGCGTTTGAATTTGCTGATCCTCACCTGGTCTCCAATTTTGAATTTTGATTTCTTGGTAGTCGTGGGAGTGTACTTTGGACAGTAAACTGTAGAAATTAAACGCTGCTCGTCAGATTTCGTAACATCAGCTGGCTTCATGCCTA
Organism: Lepisma saccharinum; assembly: GCF_977018435.1. Classification (NCBI taxonomy): domain Eukaryota; kingdom Metazoa; phylum Arthropoda; class Insecta; order Zygentoma; family Lepismatidae; genus Lepisma; species Lepisma saccharinum. The sequence continues at coordinate 98,949 of NW_028143236.1, read as the reverse complement.
TCGTTCTGTGTACCGTATTATTATAGGTGTCGACGAGTTCCGGCAGTATGTCGACCCATTTGTAATTTCCTCGAAGCGTGAATTGTTTCCACATGTGTGTTTTCAAGGTTCGATTAAATCTTTCCACGATGCTGGCTTTGATGTGACTGAAGGTTGAATAATGTCGAATGTCATGTTTTTGAATAAACTTTTGGAATACGGCATTGTAAAATTCCTTCCCCTTGTCTGTTTGCAAAAACCGAGGTCGTCTGCTGCTTTCGCGAAAAATTGTCTTGAATGCTTCCGTGACGCATGTCCCCGTTTTGGCTTTCAAAGGTAGAGCCCATGCGAATTTCGAAAACGTGTCTATGATGGTGAGGAGATACTTGTTGCCCTTGTTCAATTTATGTACATTTTTTAGATTGCCGCTACTCATCTCCACGAGGTCACTTTGCCAGAGGTCATCGATTCCCTTGGTTACCACCGCCAAACGTTCGTAGTTGCGGCGTGCAGGTTTATGCAATTCTTCGACGATGGCTTGCCTAGACATTTTTAGAGATTACGTTTGAAGAGAAGCACCAGCGTGATGGGATTCAAAGAGGGTGGCACTTCGCTCGTGTTTTGAACGATCAGCTTATCGCCGGCACTCACGTCAAAAACGGTGAGATCTTCGTCTTCGTGTATTTCATATATGTTGCGCGTTTCGTTCCAACGTGCCAGAGGAATGTTTCCTGCTTTCTGGACACCACGATTCGATATCAAGGTCATGGTGGGAACGCTAGCTTTTCTGCCGTGAGACCAGTACGAAAATTCATTTATCTGAATTGTACCATCGAGGAGAAACTTGTAGTACGGATGATAAGGATGTAACATGTACAGTTTGTTACCCTCGACGAACGTGGAGATTCTCTGTTGATTGGGTACGCTGTTGATTTCGATGGCTTGCAGAGAATGCAGTTTAGCGAATTTAGTATCGACGCTAACGAGGTTGCTGTGAAGCTGTCCCAGTGTATTTTGTACGGGCAACAAATATTCGACTATGGTATCCGTTACTGTAGAAAATGAGGGTTTGATTTTCACTTCCACGTTCAACTGCTTGAAGTTTTCGTTGAGTTCTTGCAACTTGGCACCGAAAGAGGCCAGCGTCGATTCCTGCGTGGATTCCAGCACTCCAACTTGATCTCTGATGTTGACGACGATACTCTGAAGGTTCTCGACTTGATTCAATTTCGAACTTTTCTCGGTAAGATCGTTCACGATGCTTCGCATCTCGGTAAACTGCGTGTGAAGATCGGCGACGCTCTGCGAAGTGGGCAGCGTCGACACCAGCGAAGCAAGTTCGTCTCGAATCTGTTCCACGTTCGCCGTTTCCGTTTCTAGTCGTTTCAGCATACGTGATATGTTCCTTTTCAAAGCGTGTAATTCTTTTGAGGTGGGGAGATTGGCCACCCTACTCTCAAGATCGCTCAATGAACTTTTGATGTCGCTCGAATCGGATAGTGCCGTCACCGCCGATTTCAATTTTTCCAAATCTTCGCTCGAAGGTACGCTTGTCCGTAACGATTCCAAGTCACCCTGTATGTTGTCGAGGACATGATGAAAATGAGCAAGATTGGATTCGACGTTCAAATTTTCTAAATATTCGATCTTCTGCTGAACCGTGCTCAACGTGTCTTGTATGCTAGTCAACGCACTGGCTTCAGCGTGAATATTTTTAATTTCTTCGTTGATCAACTCCAGAGACGCCTGAAGCGTAGCGATGGTGGTTTGAATGTGTTCGAAATCTTGATAAGCCTCCAATTGAATTTTTATGTTCGCGACGCTTTTGCTGATGACCTGCAGTTCGTCTGACGATGGTAGGTTCGTCATGGTATCTTCCAAAGTCTGTAACTTGGATTTAATTTCTTCCAACGTGCCGGCGAATTCTTCTTGTAATTTGGAAACAACAACATGCAAGCGTTCTACATCAATATCCTTCACGACGGTTTGAAGTTCAGAGAAATTCTTTTCGATTGCCGAAGTTCGTTCTTCGATTTCGAGTTTCAATTTTTCCAAATCTTCATTTTTCGATTGAAATTGTTGTAATTTGGCCAAATCATTTTGAAGCTTATCCACGCTCAACTGTATATTTTGAACGTTGTCGTAAGAAGGTACGTCGACATAATTTTTTATGAGCGTTTTCAGTTCGGAATCGATTTTCAGAATGGGGTCGAGACATTGCGTTTGGAGCGTAGCGATCTCCGACTCTAAACTTTTGTTTAAGGTCTCCTGCAAAGCGATCAAATCGCTCCTCAACTTTTTAATTCGGACATCCAACATAAGAATCTCTTCTGCGTGGTCTACACGCTTAGTGTTGCCGAAAATGTCGTTAGGCATTTTGGTTAATGGTTATTTATAATAGGATAGACGATTCGCAATTCTACGAAGAGAGGAACAAGTTTGTCGTAATTTCCGAGGAGTTCGACGTACAGGTAATCTCCTGCAGAAACATCGTATGTAATGTTAGAAAGCATCTTGTCGTGCTTGATTCGAAAAATGTTCTTGCCGCTAGAAATTTTAATATTTTGCCCTTCGTTCTCCGGATTCACGGTGATTTGAAGTTTCCCACCGATCGGAATTTCGTAAAAATGTAAATTGTTGTTGAAGATGTAAAAAGTTTTGCCGACGTCTTCATCCAATTTCGTCCAAATGCTGTTGAGGTGAATGATCAACAGACCGTTGAGTTTAGGTAACACGGAAGGTAAAAGGTTATTGGAATTTGGTAGTGGAGTTTCCATGTTGCTTTGTTTCCGGAAACCAAAAAGATTCATTGTCCCTGTTATTTAAATTAAATTAAATTTCTACATGCTGTGCCCCTTCGTAGATCGAATGAAGAAAAAAGAAGATTTTATCTGCAGCAGTCCGCAATACAAAAAAGACTCTAACATATAATTATCTCGTTAAAGCACAATGAAGAAAAAAAATAAAAGTTGAATTTAATGAGCCTCGTGTTTAGAGCGAGCCTTAACAACATAATAACTAGTTCCAACTTTTCATCGCCCGAGGGCTCCCCTTTCATTCTTTTCCTCCGTCTGTTTTTGAAAAAATGGCAAAAGACACAGCGGACTTCATGGCTATGGGGTTACAGTTAACACACGTCACATTTATCGCTTCCATTGCAGTGGCCCCACTCTCTGGTATGTATTTGACAATCGAGAACACGCAACTTGTTGTCCCTTGCATCCAATGCGACCTTGGTTACGCGCGTCGTGTACAGTTCGTGTAAAGTATTCGCAATGCGATGATCTGTGCTGAGTTTTTTTTCACCATGAAAAAGGCATTCTTTGTAGTCTTTCATGTTGAATTTAGCAGTACTTGTTCTTCCTACCCCTTTCGCTTTCTTGATCTCTTTCTTATCTGCAATCTTGACGCAGTACATTTTGGCACGAAGCCCCGCAAATTCGCTGATGTAATTACCAGCCGCTTCGTCTTTGAACTTTCCTATGGTCATTTTGTTTTCCGTCGAATGCAAGTGATGGCCTGATGGTAAGTTACTGAAATCAAAAAGATGCTTCATCGAACTCAGATCACGTTCGAGGCTTGGTGTTTGGATTAGAAAAATGAAGCTATCCGTGTCAATGTAGCATATTTGGATGTTATCTCCGTAAAAGAGTTGAAACCGGTCGTAGTACGATTGGTACATGTGCAATTTTGATAGTTCAAGGACGGTGGCACCTATGGCAATCGGCTTGTTGAGCATCACTTGCTTCTTGTTCTTCTCGACGAATACCAGATTCTCGTCGAAAATGGTGAAGTTTTTGAAGTAGGGGGACGCGACAATCTTTTCGAATTTCTTTTCGTCCGTGACCAACGTTGCGTCGATGTAATTGCGCACGTTCTCCATCGTCTTGCCGTAGATGGCGTTGTTGAACAGTTTGTACAGATCCTTGTCCGCAGGCGATGTCGATTGCGCTCTGCGTCGCGTGTTCTCGGCTATGTAGGGTTCCAGCCACCTGCTCTGCCTAAATTTCAATCCTCTGTGTATTTTCTTCAGCTGCAAGCCGTGACGCACGTAGAATTGAAGGAGTCGGTAGTGCACAACGTAATTCCTCTTGTTCTCCACGCTTAGTATGAGTTTTGGCTCCGATGATCCTCCAGGTGGCTTCTCTTTGGTGGGGGCCAGGGCCAATCCGTGATGTTTCTCGTGAAGTGTTTCGGGATAATCGAGATCCACTTCCAAGAAACAGCCCCATTCGTTATCTTCGCTCCAGTTGAGAAAAAAATCCTCGCAGGAGAGTTCCTCTTTGGTCATCCACGCGTAGTCGCTGATGGGAAGACACTGGGACATGGAGTGGCCGTACAGGTTGTTGACATCCCAGTAGACGATGTAGGTGTTGGGCTTCGATGCATCGTAACCAGGCGTACGAGGATTGTTTGCCTGAGCATGGCGTCGGGGACATTGGACGATGCCACCGCGTATCGCACTCTCCATGAAGGCATACTGTTCCTTCTCTGCGATGAGTCCCAGTTCCATGTTGGTGTATTTCATCATCGATTCCCAAGTCAATCCCGGCGTCGTGAAGAAATACGCAGGATCCAACTCGTAGATCGAGATGCATCTCTTGCGAAACGACTCGAAAATGTCCATGAGGAGAGTCACGTCCAATTTCAAATACAGGTCGTGATAATCACGAAAAGTTTGGCAATTGAAGGCCGTCCACACACTACGAGCGTGTTCGTAGTCCTCTTCGGAACAGACGTCCTCCGTGAGATGGGAATAAAATGCCTCCCGGGGTGGAAGTTCCGTCTCGTCAAATTTGTCGAAATCATTGACGTACTCGTAGGGGTAGACGCCCTTGCGACGCAACAGATTCAAATTCTCATCTCTCCCCGAAGAACACTTTTGCTTGGTGGCCACAAGATCTTCGTCGCCAAGTTGAGCTGCAAGGGAGGCCAGGCTGGAGGACAGGAAATTGTAAGAGTCCAGGATTCTAACTTCCACACTTCCTCCTTCTTCGAGAGGGATCCACACTCTCACCGCAATATACTTCTCGCTCGTTCTCGGGATGATGCTGATTCGAGTCGTTATGTTGTAGAGCTCTTTGACGAACAGATGCGTATCGTACTTCTCCGTGTAATGCAGAAACACGGCAACGAAATGCGACTCCTTAATCTTAAGATTGCACGAATTACAGATCGTGCTCAGGAATAATCCATTCTGATGATCATGGTGTACGACCTTGTGATTTTCGGGGGTGAAAGCCTGGTCACACTCCGCGCATCTTGTCGCCGTGTCATGTCTCCGCTGTTGTTCCGTCGTGAGAGCAGGTGGAGAAACGTAAGAGCCTTTCAGGCTGGGTGCAAGTTCCCTTGCGCATTCCGCTATCTTCTTAACAAAATGTTTTGCCGCATCAGGTCCGCAATACAAGATGACATCATTTAATTTTTCTCCGTAGATGGAGAAACTGCAAGGCTCGTGGTGAAAAATTTGGATTGTGCTTGAGGTAGAGGGATCAGGGTTGCAAGACGTCATGGGAACTTGGAAGCTTTCAAAGTCGGCATAAAGGACAGCGGGATGGTGGAGAAGAGCCTGGTGTTTCTGAAATTTCATCTTGGTTCCGGGTTCCGGCATGACATCTTCGGGTTCTGCAGTCACGGAGGCAAAACACTTGTGCTGTTCTTTCGTCTTCTTTCCCACGCGAAAAATTCCCAAACATCGATCGCAAATTTCGATCTTATCGTGATCCTTGCTGATCTGTCTTCCTACTAATCGTGAGAAATTCCGTATCAAACTGTAACGGCCATCTACAAGCAAGAGTCGAATTACATTATTCTGGCTTCTCGCAGGTCTTAACACACGAATGTTGTCGCAATCGTCAACCCCAAACACGGAAATATCGAGATCTTCTTTTTTTTCCTCTCTATAGTTTTTTAAAAATTGATTGATCTTATTCAGGGGCACAGGATAGGAAATTCCTCTCATCATATTCTCATATCCCCCCTCATATCGTTTGTAATTGGACAGGCGTTCGGGGTGTTCATTATTAGCTGGGTGTAATGCGGCGATGACAGACCATAGGAAACTCTTCGCATCATTACTTTTTATGTTCAACACTGCATTTTGCTTTTTTTTTGTTTTTTTTGTTTTTTTGAGCGCTGCGTAACGGTTTGAAATTGCAGACTCGAAGCTGTAACATGTGGCTGCGACCGCAAAGACTCCATCCACTTCCACGACCTTCAAACTCTTCTTGTTTTTGTCCCAAGTGCTCGAATAGCCGTGTCACAATTTCCTCCAGATCGTCGTGATTGCTCTCATGTAAGCCTTCGCACCCTACGTAAAAGCTGAAAGTGCTTGACTCGGACGAGACAACTTTCTCATACAGCAGGGTCAAGACGAGATGAATTTTAACTGCAACATTAACGATGCAATCCCGTAATTGATCAACTACTAGAGATTTCACATTGTCGAGGAAGATGCTCGAGTCACATTTTTCGTCACTTCCAGATTTATACGTCATGATGCGTGCACTTTTATTCAAAGCACCGCCGCCTTCATGCGCATCAATGCGAGATTTCTTTGCCGGGGGGACTACGACGTCATGTTCCGGTAGACGACATTTTTTCAAATGCCTAGCAATATTAGGTTTAGAAATTAATTTTTCACAGTTGCGACATGCCACTTTCCCGCAAAGACCGGAGGGACCTGGTTGCGGTTCCATTTTTCCTCTGTTATTTATATATACAGATAAATTTTTTGGGGGGGGGGTTGGTAGGGGAAAGCACACTGAAACAGAAGGAAAAAAAGTTGAAAAAATGCTAGACATTTTTTTTTTCCTTCCACATATATATATTATTGGCGAGCCCAACTTAAGAGTTCAGTATGGGGCTTATGGCAACAGCGTTGCCGCATGGTGTGCAGTAGAAGAAAGCTCCAGTGCACATCGAGCGTCTGCTGTGGTACACGCAACAACAAAAAGTTAGTGGTCAACAGGGCTGTTCACTGCCAAACTTTTCCTCTAGAGGCGCCAGCCCTGTTTGTCCCTAAATAATTTCGTTCGTCATCTGGTTGCCCTAAGCTTTACATTGGAGTGCGATAGGATAGCTATTCAAATGTTATTTTCAACGAAGGTAAGAACTTCTTGTGTAAATCGATAACAAAAATTGTTTAGCAAAGCTTTAGGATTATGTAGCAAGTCATAAATTTCTGAAAATTACGTTGTCCTGAACCTAAGAATTAATATATTAAAGCGCAACGACAGGGTAGCTCAGACGGGCTAAATATAGTATATTTATGCACAAAGAGCACTAAACTAGACGTTATTTTGGTCGTCCCTAGCTGCTATGGGTCTATAATTTAAAAAAAAAATAGATTTCTGCACTAGGGTTTTATGTTTCCTCTTGTTGCAACTTGCGAGTATGTGCAATTCAACGGCGAGAGTAGGAATCGGGGAAACTACCTAAATTACAAAAAGAAAATGTATTAAGTGGATAAGCGCATAATATTTATTATTATACACTATGCCCTATCCTATAACTTAATATTAACATATGTTTTCTTTGTATGAAGCAGACATTTCCCCCTCGTATTTTCGTCCTTTTAAGATTATAATTCCTGTAAATAAGAAAATCCTAGAGGTTGCGAGATATGAAACAGAATGTAACATATTTCTTGTAATAACTATTCTTCTCAATAAATGTGTATGTATAAAATAGAGAACTATATTTACTAGCTATGAGGAAAAGTATGATATCACGATAAAAAATAAGTCGGGTATTAATAACAACTAGCTATAAAAAAAAGTGCAGTTGCGTGGAATTATTATGTATTATTCTTTACCAGATTCACAAGAATAAAACACTTAAATTGTGAAAATTCAAAGTGACGTAAACAAGTGCTGTGCAAATTTAATGCTATTTTTAGATCCGATATCTTTTCTGTTATTGACGATCGTCTTATTAAAATTCTTAGTTTCACAACACGGATGTTCCGATATAATTTCCGATGTTAAGATGAAATTAAACTTGCAATTTAATGTAATAGCAGCACGTTCAGCATCAAATTCCCCTTATATTTAAATATGGGAGAACAATTGCCCATCAAAAGCGTGGGGTCACAACATGGGTGCTGGCACCTACAATAGTTTGCTTTGACTGGAACATACAAGAATGCATGACTTGGTGGGAAGCTGTTCATTCTTGCAGCTGTTGGTCCACAATAATGACGGTCCGTGGAGGAAGATTTGAAAATAACTGTTTCCGAATATACTTTTTATACGTCTTGCTCTCTATTTTATCACAGTGTTTTTTTTTCCTTTATGCACATAAAGGCGACAACGTTACCACTGCCCCATCGGGGAGGCCTCTTTCACATTTTTCGGTGCACTGTCTCATTTGAAACGGAACAGTGTTCATTATAATACCGGCATACACCAAAAAACCCCGGTCGTCGCATTTTAATTAAGGGATTAGAGTTCCATACCCTGTGGAGGCATTTAAAGGTTCGTATCTCACATAAAACCGTAAGTCCGTCCAGTCCCAATTAACATATCTGTGCAGAAAAATGAATTTAAAACTCAATTAATCAAAAACTAGAGGTGTGAAATAGATGAAGTTCTGTTGTATTTGTGTAAACAATGATAATAGAAAGAAAGACAGACATTGGAAATATTCAATCTAAAATGCTCTCGCTTTGTATCCATCAGTTAACGTTATTGCCTTTCAAACAACAAGTTCCGGATTAAATTTACTTAGGTATCTCATAAATCTATTCCCTATTTATGCATTTGCGTCAAACTTTACTATCTGGAAAAGAACTGCTCAATCATTTTATGTTCTTTTAATATAATGCTATCTAACTTTTTATAATAGTTAGTCATCCTTTGGGAAGAGCAAGTGAACCGGGGGTATTCCCGCTAGATCCACCAATGCATACAATATGCCTGTTTTCAGAGAAAAATTCCCCAAAACAAGAAAGCCCACACACAAATAATAAATTTCTTGACCTGGCCCCAAGACGGAAGCCTATTCACGAACTTTTGCCTGGCCATTCGCCACCCCCTTCCCTCTTCCCAACACGTGTTTGCAGCGAGTGGCAACAGGGGGATGGTTGTTATTTTTGACTCCCCAAATCGCGCTTAACATAAGAAAGGAAAGCGCATTTTTTGAATGTTCTGAATTGTAATAGAAGGTATAGAGCATCAAAACCTTACATTTCCTCTCCTTTTTTGCATATTTATTATTTTCTCTTCGCATGTTAATAACTTTTGTTTCTGGCAGAATAGGGATGGGGATCTCAAAAGTAAAAGCCCATAACGGCCCATACTGAACTCTTAACTTGGGCTCCTCTATAGACGCGAACAGTATGTGTGTGTGTGTGTGTGTGAGTGTGTGTGTGTGTGTGTGTGTGTGTGTGTGTGTGTGTGCACTGTTGTAGGAGGTAAAAAATATGCGACATGTAAGTATGTATGTCAATTTTTTATGACTCCTCTTGAATATGTGTGTGTCAGACGCAAAACAAAATATAAATATATCATGAAAAAAAATAAAAACTTACCTTTCAAGAAAGATAGAGAGACTTCAAAAACTTGTAGCTCACTAAAAAAAACTTCCACGATGATATGTATGTATGTATACTGCCAGACAAACAAATTAAAAAATACTGAACTGCCACGATTGACGTTCACCTTTCAAGAGAGATAGAGAGACTTCAAAATAAAACTTGTAGCTCACTAAAAAACTTCCACGATGATATGTATGTACTGTTTGACCAGCAATCCGAGAGCTCTCGAGTTTTCTGCGCATGCCCGAAGTAGAAGAGTCCAGTCGTAAATTGGGGGAGTTTGCGGAACCGCTTCTCTGAAACGCGAGCAGCGCGAGTGTCACGTGGGGAAAGAGAGCAATGTTGCCAACCGGAGAATATTGTCACAAGATATTGGAAGTGTTCTGGCCGTGGAGAGGCGTCTTTGCAAAAGCTGAAGTCTTGAACGTAGCGCCAGTTCGGCATCTTTGACCCAACCCCAGAGGAAGCCGACTGGACCCGTATCTCGTTTCAAGCCACCACTATGGGCGTCCAGAAGTTGGAGAAAATATGCCTTGTTTGCCCCCCCTGAAAAAAAACCTTCCTTGCCCCTCCCTGGAAAAAATCCTGCGGACGTCCATGGCCACCACCTGTTTTTCCGTAAAGCGCTGTCGTCACTTTTGCCTGCAGTGTTTAGACATCCATTCATTCACTGCGACGTTTTACTCCCAAGGTCTTTATATTATATATAAAAAAATAGCATAGCACAATAACACTAATCGAGATTCAACTCTTCAATACCAACAGTGAAACTAAAATTGGCAAACGGCATGGTTGTGCATGTCCCTCGGTTTTCGTTACCTATGTTCTGGTGGATAAGCATCCTCGCAGATTGGTAACACTGTTCAACGTGCAACTGCGAGCGGCGTTCTCGCGCCTGCCTTCCTATCGCCAACTTCCCCTTTTTCTTGGCACTTTGCCAACTGGAGCTCTCGGTTCGCTGGTCAAACAGTATGTATACTGCCAGACAAACAAATTAAAGAATACTGAACTGCCACGATTGACGTTCACTATGATAAGAAAGAAAACTGCTACGTTATATAGGAATCCCCACCCCACACGACCACCTCTCCTTTGGTGAAAACACAATGAGCGCTATAGTCAATGTCCTAGCAATAAACCCCGTCAACGTAATTAACGTAATTAACGTAATAAACATCGTCAGCGTAATTAATGAGGCGCGCGCGCGTATGTGTGGCACATCGTTCCCGAGAGAGGTTTACAAAGGTCACGATATACAAACATTGGTGACCGGGACTTGGAAGATTACGATAAGGTGCATTCATACTTCAAGAATGGGAGGATGAGAGGATGAGAGGATGAGAAGATGAGAGGATGAGAGGATGAGAGGATGAGAAGATGAGAAGATGAGAGGATGAGAGGATGAGAGGATGAGAGCTCATCTTTCACTCATCACTGCTTTTTTCTGCGCCGTGAAACATCGTCAGCGTAATTAATGAGGCGCGCGCGCGTGTGTGTGGCACATCGTTCCCGAGAGAGGTTTACAAAGGTCACGATATACAAACATTGGTGTCCCCGAGACTTGGAAGATTACGATAAGGTGCATTCATACTTCAAGAATGAGAGGATGAGAGGATGAGAGGATGAGAAGATGAGAGGATGAGAAGATGAGAGGATGAGAAGATGAGAAGATGAGAGGATGAGAGGATGAGAGCTCATCTTTCACTCATCACTGCTTTTCTGCGCCGTGAAACATCGTCAGCGTAATAAATGAGGCGCGAAACAGGGAGAGAAAGTGAGTTTTTGAGGTTTTTGTGGTCGTTTGGTCAAGAAATCAAAGTTGTCGTCAAAGGCATATTTACTATCTACTCCCATGTTTTTTCTTGGATGTGTTGCTATGAACTTGGAACTGCTTAAATTTTTGTTTCAAAAGTCTACCTTTTGGTAATAGTGATTCATGTGGTAGAGGGAGGGAGTGGAATGGATATTTGATTTTTGTTACTTAGCGTTGCTTTTCTGCCACTACTAGATAATCGCAATAATGAATGATGACGTGAAATTGATGAAGATACACTCACAGACAGTGCTGCAACCACAGGGGGCAGGGGGCCATATACCCCCCCCCTTCTCCCGACCTTGGACGGAAGTTCATTCTAGGGGAAGCAAACATTGAAGTAAAGAAACAAGACTAGGAGAATCTAAGAATAGCAGGACAATTGGATACTCATGATGGGATTAGTTTTTACGTGTTCCTTGGATTGAATTGATATTTTAAGTCCACTTTATGCACAGTAAGGCTAATTGGGACTGGACCCACAGTTTAAAGTGGGATCCGAACCACTATTAGCCTCCACCGGGTATCGAACCCGGGACCCCTTGATTTCAAGGCGATGACGCTACCACTGCGCCATCGGAGAGGACGTGTTTTTTGCATTTTTCTTCCAGACGGCCAAGCGTACTTGCAAGGGCCACAGAGGGGCAATTGCACCCTTCGATTTAAAATTTTATACAAATAAAAACACATTTCGTAAAATTATCTTGCTTGCTTGCTTCGCTCACAATTTCTCCTATTCTTATAGTCCAAGTTCAGAGCCATAGCTATATGGGGCGGCGGGAGTCGGCGCTGGGAGCCCCCGTAAAATTATTTGTGCCCTATTAAAACAATTTCTTTCTATGAAACTTAATATCAAATATTAATGATGACACTGTAATCCAAGAAGTCATTGGTCAATCAAGGGATTCCTATTTTTTTTCAGGTGTCGAAACATGTATTTCAACTATAATATAATACAATTCACACAATATTTTGCAAAATGGTTAACTTAACCAGTAGGCAAACATTGTCCTTCTTTGAAGGAAATAGAGTCCGTGGTGGACTAAGGAATCCATGGTTTAATGTTTTAGCAAGGTAAAAAAAAGTATTACAATTTTTCCACAATTCATCAAAGTGCAGATCCTAACAATTATTATGTAATTAATCCGATTTTGCTTGTACAACACAACACAATGGTGTTGTTGGATTGTCGATAGATTCCTTTGTGCGTAAAAAAATCTTGCATACTGGAAACTAGAGGGAATCATTATGAAGCATGATTTATAAAGGGCTCCCTTAATCAGTTCTGCAGAGAGGCCCAAAGCTGTTGTTAGTCATCAATTAACATTATCGACCTGTAAATATCAAGTAGGGTGAAGGCACATAATGGTTCGGATCCCACTTTAAACTGTAGGTCCAGTCCCAATTAGCCTTAGTGTGCACAAAGTGGACTTAAAACACCAAATCAATCAATTACGATATCAAGTAGGTACAGTCCCTATTAGCCTATTTATGTTAAACTTTATATTCTTTGGCAACCTGGAAAGGTCATTATCGAAATATTGCTATTTGATGTTGCTCGAAGTTTTTTTTTTGGTTCGTTGCAGTTTCAAGATACCATCCCTTTTCTGTTACTTATAGCTTTTGGGGGAGGGGGCAAGTACCTCTGTGTACCCTACCATAATATGTGCCAATGCGACACAATATGTTAAAAATTTGCCCCCTCTAGGATTGACTTTGCTCCCCCCCACAAAGAATTCCTGGCTACGGGCCTGATTGAATAGCTTCTTTGGTCATTATTTACATGACAGCTCCTCTCATTGATTGACGAGAAGATTGAAAGGATGTGCAGGGGAGAAACGCCTGTCCTGTAAGTCGTACATTATATTTTCAGCACAATTTCTCAACAAACGCACATAAAGTAAAGTAACAGTGCAATTGTTAATTAGTGTTCGCTACCTACGAGATGTTCAAAGTATTATTTTCGCGGACGATGTTTCAACTTCAAAGCTAATAAATCTTATCTTGCACTCAATATTCAATGAAGCAATACTTAGAAACTGAGTTTCGATTGTGAAAAGGTTTTTGAAAGTTGCATACGTGATGATACGGAAGGCGAGTGTGGAAGTAAGGCCAGAGGCGCAACCACGAATTTTTATCTGGAGGGAGAAAGTACCAGGATAAACGTACCAATAATAATAATAGTAATAATAATGACATTAATAATGGCATTATTATTACAAGCGGTAGTAGTAGTAGTATCAAATACGTTATTATCCTCATAAATTACGCAAAAGGGAGGTAGATGTCTGTGCTAAAGCATTTATTTGGAACAAACGATTTGAAATATTTTTTCAACACCTGGAATTTTACATTAGCTAATAATTGAAAACAAGCACACAAACTGTATTTTTGAATGGCAGAAAATGAATGATAAATGCATGCCGAAGATATTTGTTTGTACATATAACATGTATAACTTTCATATGTTTTACACATATGCAACATGGAGCGACATAAAATAAGAAAATACATATGAAAGATTCTAACACTAAATTATGTACGTATTCAAATTTTTGTCATTACATATATTATATACAAAACATATTATTTACATACATCACATTACAAAAGACAATTATATTACGAGCGAAGCGAGAAAGAAAATTTTTTGATCCAATTTTTGCAATTTAAAACAATATTGATTTAATAAGGAACAAATAATATCACATGGCGCTAAGGCATTCTCTCTTTCACATTTTCTTTAAAATTAGATTATTTGGCGCCCATGGCCGACTCCCGACGCCCCCTAGCTACGTCTCTGAACTTGACGAGACTGAGAAAAGCTGGCACTGCAAGCGAAGCGAGCAAGAAAATTTTACGAAATGCATTTTTATTTGTATAAAATTTGAAATTACCCCTGCAGGTGCCTTTGGCCATCAATGTTTGCCCCCCCCCCCCCTAGAATTGACTTCCGTCGAAGGTTGGGGGACAATGCCCCTGCCCTCCCCTGTGGTAAGTAAGTGGACTGAGTAAGTCCGAAATTTGGAGGAACAAATTGAATCAATCCTGCTACAGCAACTTGTTTTTTGGGAAGCGATGATGACTTTATTCCAGGCGATTTTCTTCTATTATTATTGCACATGGCAAGAGCACAAACAGGTTGATTTGTTCTCATTCTACCGGCATTCAAGAAAAAGTGTGTATAAGTAAATAATAGACCCATTTATCTCAAGCTTCCGTATACGATAACGAATTAAGTTCCATTCTGTCCTCTTAATGACGTCATAGCGCGCACAGAATCATGGGAGAAAATCTCGGAACCTCGGGAATAGCCTACCTTATAAAGGTACCTTGAGCATAGACATCTACGACATGAAAGTGACGTGACCCAGCTGCAAGTTTACCCATACGATAATGTTACCGCAAGTTCTAAGTGAAAATATTTGCTGAAAATGTCTTTAAAAAGGAAGTTATTGCTGCTCTCTTCTCCCACAGTTCCCGGATCCGGTTATTTGGAGTTTGCAAAAGAGGAATTGAAATCGTTTCTGAGTGGAGTCTCTAGGGTGCTGTTTGTACCATACGCCGCCGTACGTGATATCGGTGATATGGATAGATACACACAAAAAGTGAAGAATGCTTTCAAACAACTGGACATTGAAGTCCAAATTGCTTTCAAACAACTGGGCATTGAAGTCCAAATTGTCCACGAATCTTCCAATCTAAGTCAAGCAGTTTCCGTAGCACAAGCATTATTTGTCGGAGGCGGGAATACTTTTCAGTTATTGAAAGCCTTGTATGATCATGGATTAATTCCTGTAATAAGGAAAAGAGTGTTGGAGGATGGAATGCCTTACATTGGTAGTAGTGCTGGCAGTAATGTAGCAACCGCCAGTATTTGCAATATATTGTATATTATATATTTATTGTATGCCAATCGTTTATTCTCCAAGCTTTAGTGCATTGCAGCTAGTACCATTTAATATCAATCCACATTACATAGATGCAGATCCTTCTTCAAAACATATGGGTGAAACAAGGGAAGATAGGATCAATGAGTATCACAAAATACCAGGAACACCTCCAGTTCTAGGCCTTCGGGAAGGAAGCATACTATTTGTAAGTGACAGCAAGGCAGTGTTAAGAGGTGTACATGGAGCTCGCCTTTTTCAGCGTGGATCAAGTCCTGGAGAATTAGATGTTGGTGCTGATGTTAGTTTTCTCTTGTGATACTATATACAGTTCTATGAGTTAATGTCATTAACATGAAAACATACAAATATTATATGATTTGCCCATTTGATTTGTTTTGATGAGCATCATGCCAAAAGACAGCTGTGAAATGGGTGAAATAAGTGTTAATGGAACCTAACCTAACCTCGTGTGAATGGTTCATGGGGCTACCCGTGGATGGTTTTTGGGGCTAACGAAAAATGTTTCATCAAAATGTACAATTTCCAGACGTGACCCCCAGTTTATTACAACAGATTCGTGATTAGGAGGCCAAAATTACTTACTATACCGAAAATTAACAAAACTACATACTTTCTCTATATTGTCAATTCTTACCAAAAATTCTTGGAAATTGCACTGGCTAAAAAAAAAAAAAAATTTGAATTTTTATTGTAAGTACACAAATGAATAATGAATTGTTAGTACTGTAATATCATTATGTTCAAGATGTTGGTTAGCTGGAGTTGTGTATATAAGTTGATTACATCTTTATTAAAATTATGTTATTTTATTCCATAGATTTCTTTGAGTTATGTTAGCATAGTAGCTGGTGTAGGGCCCGTTGACCGACCGTACCCCCTCAAGATATTTGATCCCAATATATGGCTGGCATAAGTAGAAAACCTGTGCATGACTACTTTCACCATTTTTCACCAAAATTTGATTACATGCATATCAAGCAGAAAAGAAAAAAAGACATGCTGCTAGTATTGAAACAAACACCACTAACCTGCTATAAATTGTCATTACTAACAGCATCAAACCTATCAAAAACATGAAAAAAATAAAAGCGTTAAACATAACTAAAATATATCATGTGGTGAGTAACTAAAGTATGTCTTCACATAACTGATATGATGACTCTGCAAGTTGTAGATTTCTTGCAGAGAAAATGTCACCTTTTCACTGGAACGTATAAAGATTTCGGCCCAAGTTCCTGTTGTTAATACATACTGCAGAGTTTTAGCGTTACTTAAGATTTTATTCAATATATGCTTTCGTAGTGAGGTTAGCATTAAAATAGTCCCTAAATGTATTCTACTAAGCTCCCGATTTAGTTTTCAATTAATTCCCACTAGTCTACGATACTTACAGTAGCTTATCAACGGAAAATACATTGTGCATGGGAAGCGTGCATGCTTGCGTCTGTGTAAGTTAATTTTTAAGTTGTTTCTTTCACCATAAATTATTTATTTTTGAAATCCAAACAGTCCTAATTATGTTCAGCAAGGTTCAAATTTCGTGTGACAATGATTTCCAAAATTCTTCGATAATTAGTCTTCCTACTAGGAGAATTTGAACGGACGACTGTGGAACCATTTCATCAGGAAATTGGTGACAAATTTGTCTTGGTGGATGACAGTGACCGTCCACGCCGCGCACAGATGGTACACGATTATCTGTAGGCTGCAAATATCATTGCATGCTCTGGCCAGCGTAAAGTCCCGACATGAATTGCATTGAACATGCATGGGCAATGCTAAAAAATGCCATTGCAAACTGTCCTGTGGCTCCCACCAATCTTCGTGAAGTTCTTCTGGCAGCACAGGACCTGGTGGATCCGCTATGACAAACAGTCTTCTTGTGACACTTTTGTTTTTTTCGCCTCGTTCATGAATTCTGCCATTTTCGTTTTAAACACATTTGTGAGAAAATTGTACATTTTTTGTTCCCTTTTCATTCAACATGTCGTGTTCTTCATCTTTTCTTTTGTATTCCCACTGTCATTGTCAATAAACCTTGTGCTTCATATATATTTTGTCATTTTCCGTCCTGATGCAAAACTTTTTTGATTGTGTTTATTTATTAATACCCTGAAGCTAATTTTTCACAGTTAGTCATTATTTTTGTCGAGGAAGATGAAGAAAAAATAAGGCGTGGAAAATAAAACCGAATTCTCTCAATTCCTTTACCCTCTGCAGAGCAATCTACGATGTCTAACCGACAAAATTATTGAAAACCGAAATCTTGAACTTGATTAGGTAAATTTGAGTTTGAAATTCTTATGCAATTTACATTTTTTTAAAAAAATTTACATGATGTAGCAGTAAAGAGGCCAATCCCAGTGGACGCACATTGCATAGTGGTTCAGATATAATTTTAATCCTAGCTTACCGGGAAGGGCCTTGCAGGCACAAAACCTCTGTTATTTATATTTTACAACTGTCATTCGTTTCCTACGATGTTCCCAATATTTCTGTATTACTTTTGTGTATAAAAACATAAATGTGCTTAGGACGCAAAATGCACGTGGTGGGCATATCAGGTGCCATACTTGAATGTGTGTCATTCGAGATGCTCATGGCAGTGACAGTGTACAATTGGTTGGTTATGATGGTAATTGTTGTAATTATCATATTTAATAAACAACTGCACTTCTGCAATCTAAAAAAACATTAATAGAAATTACTATGGATTTTCTGAGTTTTATTAAATGATAAAAGATTTGTGAGAGACTCATGAAATAATTGGTTAGTATTTTTTATTAATAGAGGTTTTTGTAATTATTATAATCAATAAATAACTGCACATATATATTCAGCAAAGGAAGCGGTGATTCAATTATAAAATGGTTTCTTGAAATTTAATGATAAAGCAAAGTGTTGCCTGTGAGCCACCCCCCGGTATGCAAGTTTCTCGTATGGTGAGGTTAAAACTAAACGGGAAGTCCTAATGAGCACATCTCACCATGAAATTGACTTAAAACAGGCTTTTACATGTTTGTTTCTCAATTTAAATGTTGATGTCATAAAATATGAAAGAAATGTTAGTATCAAAATATTCGATGTTTTGGGACAATTAAAAATCTTTACTGTTCACAACACACATGCAGAAATATACATATTACGTGAATGTGTGCATATATCCTGTTTAAAGGACCTTTGAGATGGAAGTGACATGTGGCTCTTGGAAACCAACCCATAGAAGTAAATGCAACCTTTTGAACCGAAGCAATGTGAGCTGCAAGTGTCACTTGGCCTGTTCTGTTTTCTCAGGGAACTTTCAGACTGAAATAACAAGTAACATGTGTCACTTGGAAGCAGTAATCCATTCAACCTTTTGAATTGAAGTGCGACAATGAACGAAACATGTCACTTGCATGTTGCTCGGACTATACTGTTTGCTCAATGTTTTCTCATCGTGCACGGTTGTATCGGTCTGTTTTTCTTACATGCACGGTGAATGTTTTGCTTTATACTGAAGAAGTCTGTGTCGCTTGTCATTTGCGACTTCAGTCTGAAAGCTCCTTCAATGGCATACATCATGTTGCGTCGGTCTTGTTTGTGCCTGGGTGGTGGATGCTTGCTTGCAGACTGAAGGTGCCCATGCCACTTGTCACTTCAATGTGACCCCCTCCCTCCTCACCGTTACGTGTTGCTTCGGTCTGAATATTCTCTATACTTAACAAGATTGTTAGCTACTTCATCAGAGATGCTGTTGCCTTGTAATAAGAGGAGGTCTGAGGTTATCCTCAGTGGAGGCAGAGTGCACCGGATCTCATTTCAAACTGTAGGTCCACTCCAGATTTATTTTGTACGATTTTTTTTTCCATTTGCGGCCAGTCTTATTTGCTTCTACTTCAGTTTTAGTGCCACTGTTTTTCAACCTCACAAGCCAGAAAAGTTCAGTTGCAGCCAGGGGTTGACAACAAATTTAAAACTAATTTTATATTTAACAGCAAGTCTATACATATTTGAACTCTGATTATGCCATACTTGATATATTAATATTAATTAAGGTTGCATATTAATTTCTATATAAACTTTAAAGTTCAGAAATGTATTTATGAGTGTTATTGTTGGGATCAGGGCATCGACGTGTAAGAAATATGTTTACTGAGCTGTGGTCTCACAAAGATCGAGAACCACTGCAACAAGCAGCCACAATACATCACTAGTTGCTGCGTAGCCAGGTTTAGCGGCCATTTAACCAAATTATACATGATGTACGGAAAGGAGGAATACAAATATATATATATCACTGAACACAAAATTTAATGTAAAGACAATTGATACTAGATTTTCAAAAGGTAGAGCAGTATTTTCTTTTTTGCTTCATGTACGTGTTCGTATAACAAATTCAAACATTGAAAATCATATCATACTAATCATACTATTAGGTTCTATTAAAAACACATACAAAACTACGCTAGTTATTTGAATATGCTAAACTACATAGATATATTTAATAAGCCTACCGAAATATAACACTTGGAAAGAACCACCCATTCAAAAAGCCAGCTTTCTTGAAATCACTGTTTTTGTGTAGCTTCAAATTTCATATTGTAAATCAGTGGCGGCCGGCAGCAACTATGATGGGTAGTGCCAACGTGATCAAGTAAATAGAAAGAAAAACAACCTCCCCAATGCCCACACCCCCTCCTTGAGGTTGCGCCACTGGCCAAAATGTTTATCCTCATTTGGTAACGTGGAAAACAACATGTGTTTAAGTAATAACGTACTAATCCGATTCATCTTCACTCACTAACCTATCTTTATACACTACAGGACACTGCCCTAAGAATATAACAATTACAAGAGGAAAGGAAAAACAAATCCTATCACCTTAGAATCAACTTCTCTTCCTCCATGCACACGTATTCTAACTGCATATCGAAAATATATTTGTTATGAAAAGAAATTGTCGAAATGCCAAAGGAAACTGGCATCATCATAGGATTTTTTACTTTTATATTTTAAAAAATGTCTCTCTTCGTGCATCTATCTATTATCAAGAATGTTCATTTAACTTTGGAAAAATATTAGGTTCGTTTCTCCAAAAGTAGGCAGAAATTACTTCCCCAACGGGTCTTACAAACCAGTCGTATTTAGCAACTTTTTTCTGAAGGTGGCAACTGTGTCATGTCAACACTGCGAAAGTTCCCTCGCCAAGCCAGGCGAAGACGGGCACGGTTTCTTATGGGCTAACCCCACCCCCTGCCACTTTGTTCTCGGCTCATGGTGGAAATGTTCCTTGCTGAGACTTCTTCAACCCTCTGAACGTGTGTCAACTTGGTTAGGTCCATGGGCTAGGCCAGTTCTTCCGCGGCACAGACTGTTGCCTTGCGAGGGCACGAACGAAACAGCTGGCGATGCAGTGAGGAGTTTGGGGCGATGGTGTTATCTGAAAGCATACCATAACTCAAGGACAGACTGTCAATGTGCAGTATTACTGTTCATTTTTGGAACATAACCTGCGTTGTGAAAGAAGAGGCGACACTTTCTGCTGAATCATCCCATCATTTTGTAGGACAATGCTCGGGCGCATGTAGCGCAACCTGTGGCTGATATGTCAGCTCGATGGGGATGGCAGGTGCTCTACCTACCATCCCCCATACTCCCCATACTTAAGTCCCTATAACTTTGAGTTGATCCCTAAGATGAAGAATATTCACTTCGGATTTGTTCCAGAGATTCTTAAGGCAATAGATCGCTCCTTTCAAGCCATCAACAGAACCGGCACTGCTACAGAAATACTACAACTACCCCATCACTGGCAACGGTTGTACACAATGCTGGCGACTACATCGAAGGGCTGTAAAAGTTTCACATTGATATCTCTTTTGTATGATTTGTAAATAAATAAATAGTTTCCACGATTAAATCTCCAACCCACATGTAATTAAAGTGACACAGGTGGCCGCAGTGGCTCAGTCGGTAACGCGTTTCACTACCATGCTAAAGGTCCCAGGTTCAATCCCTGGCCGGTTCAAATCCGGGAACTTTTCTAACGATGGAAGCGGCCCCGGTGCCCACCCAGCGTCGAATAACATGGGTACCTGGGGGAAACCCTGGGGGGTAAAGGCAGTCAGGGGCATGATGCTGATCACATCACCCCCACTCACGACCGGATCAAGAAAGTGTGGGGCGTTACCCCCACACCCCCTATACGCCTTCATGGCATAGTGCTATGCACAGGGGAGCACTTTACCTTTTTTAAACATATTACAGTAAAAATGATTCAGTTGCGTGGAGGAATAGTGCCAAGAGTGCTCGACTTGAGGCTTTTGTACACAAAATGTTCCGGGTTTTAGTCCCTGTGTGGGCAGGGTCTCTTTATCAATTTCATCCTCATCTTAACGTTTAGCCAAAATGGCAGACAAGTGTTGTTTAACAAGTAAACTACAAGTACAAATGTGAAGAAGAAGAAGAGAGCTGGATGTACAGTGTATATTTAAACAAAGAAAATACTCGCTTGTCAATATGAAAGTTCGATATTTTCTTTTGATTAAAACAGAATATTTGCAGGCAACAGGATGGTAAAACATGCTTTTATCTGGTAAGATTTTCCCTATTGCCTTTGTTTTATCTTATTAATTCATTTTATTATCAACTAGTTGTAAATTAAGCTAAAATGTCTACTACGGGTTGTTCAAGAAAGGTAGGTGAACATGGTTCGAGTGCTGAGTTTCAGTTACCTTCTAGGTAGCACCCTGTATGGACAGGATTCCCACACTCTGAGAACCTGGAAATCTCGGTAATGAAAACATTACAAATGTCAGGCTAAATATTTTAATTGATCAAAATGCTCAATGAATAATATCTGAGGACTATAGTTATTGCTGAAAATAATTACAACTTCAATAACTTGTTTTACACAAGCTGCTTTGAAGAAGTAGGTTTTGGATTGTGTTTATTTTGCATTGTAGATTAATTGTGTGTTCTCTTGTAAACTTCTATTTGTCAAAAATGTTGGATACATGACTTGTTTGAAATTTTATTTTGTGCACTTCACAGTTGAGTTTAAAATGGTCTTCAGCTCCCAGAAAACCTTCAACCCTTGTCACTTAATTATGTGCACAGTAATGACATTTTATTGTTGGATTAGTTTTCTTATTGATATTGGACAGTAATAGGAGGGGTCCATTGTAAAATAAATTTAAAAGAGTAATTGTGCACTATAAAAACGAATCACATGTGCCCATTTGTGCTTAAAATAGCTGAGTATTGTGGACATTAATGGCAGTATTTTTATTTGTATTTAAATGAACTTAAATTGAGTTGCATTAACTAATGAAGATTTAGGGATTATTCATTAGTTAGTGTGTGCCAGAAATGATTGAGGGTGTAATATCATTAAATGATGGTTGATTGATTGATTATTTTAATTAATTTTCAGTGATGTTTTTCAACATGATTTTTATATATATATGTAATAACAATAACCTTGTTCAATAACAATGTCCTTGTTAGCTGCTGCAAAGGACAGAGTTCCAACTTTGGGATATGATCCTGACATGGTTGAATTTGTAGGGCCATGCTTGTCCGAGATAAAAAGACAAAGTACTTCTTATGGAATTTCATTTAAATATAATATATTGATAGTTATTTAAGTAGGTAGGGTGAAATGATGATGGGAGAGGATAATAATTGAAAATACCTTCAAAAGCTGTGTTTTGATTTAATGAATATATAAAACCGTTGCTGTTGCATGCTTAGAAGGGCCTAGTGATTGGGATCGTTGCACTTGTACTGCAGCTTTTTTTACTACTTCACATATACAGGGTGGCACACATTGAATCTACCAATATATGTTGGCAACCCTGTCAAAATGCAGGTTGCAGATGTACAGAAGCAGTGGCGCAGGAACGGGGGGGTACAGGGGTACATTGTACCTCCCCAAATTTTTGAAGGGGGGTACTGTACCCCCCTAAATCCGTAAATCGAGTTGTACCCCTTGTACCCCCCTTTGGTAATTTTACAGCAGACGCAAGGTGCTACTTTTAAAAGAACCTATTTTAAATTCGCCCAATAAAAAAAGTGAATATTTTTTATAACTTATAAGCATTTATCTTTCTTACCACAGCAATTCAAACCATTGTAAACTGATTCTACTACATTGTGCTTGCTACTAGTTAGTTCATTGGTCTTTGTTCTTGGATACCTCTTTAAGGAGATGAATATTGTTTAAAATGTGTGTGGCACGATGGAATCAGATTTGCTCTCAGAAAATCACGCTGCATACGAATGCTCCTTTGCGTATGGAGGGGGGGGGGGGGGGGTACACTTTTCTATAAAAGTGGTCGCGTCGATTCGAAGATAAAATAAAAATCTTCATCAGAAGAGTGTATGACTGACCCCATTTTATTTTGAATATTTAAAATGGAATTTTCCGAAACGAAATACTTACACGAACGAAACGAGACACGACAGATCAACTTGGGGGGTACAATGCACTCCTGTACCTCACCTATTTTTCACAACTTTGTAAGAGGGTGTTCGGAAAACTATACTTAAACTTATATATTAAGAGATTTTTTTTTATAAAATAGAGTCCAGACTAGCCTACCTGAGCATGAAGTGAATCTAGAATATGTTCTAACAACTTCAAAGTGGAAACCGAAAACAAAATAAGCACAAACAAGAACGAGAAGGACCTCACCACACAGGAGACGAGATGAAGCTGTGACAGTTTTCGACTCATCGGATTGCGATATCATTCCTAGGTGAAATGAAATTTTTGCTAGACATTTAATCAGGGTGCAATCTGCGATTTTATCAGAGGGGGGACTTATTTTACCTATGTATTAGGTATACTTATAATTGGACATTATTTGCTTAAAATCTGATTTTGATATCGAATGCAACACAAACACAACGCCATTTTAAGTTAAACACTAAAGTCAAACTGTAAGACAATTTCATTAGTCAGATGAATGCACGAGATAAATGAGACTCACTGCAGGTTCTAGTGGTAGATTTGGATTGGATTTGCTAGGTCTTTGGAGTGATAGGAATGTTTGATTGATTTATTTGGTTTATTTTACTTCACATTTCTGCCACTTTTAGCTAATCGCGAAGATGAGGATGAGTGATGATATGATGATATATATGGACACTCACAAATAACACCCATGCCCAGGCCGGGTTTCGAACCTGAGACCTCTGGCGTCATAGCGCACTATGCTAACCCTTCTGCCATGGAGGCCGGCGAGGTGGGAATGTGTTTTGAATTTTCTTTGTAGATTCAAAAGTCTGTAAGCATGCTTTTGCTTACATTTAAGTTCACCTTTTCACATAAACAAGAAATTTACATGTCACCTTAAAACACACGCATGTATCTGCATTTCATACTATTCCATATGAAAATAAACCTTGGCCTGCTCTTCATATTGTCCACCAAAAAAAAAAACAACTTTTGAGCGTATGGCTTTCCTTGCTTCCTCTGAGATCTGAAGGATTTAGATTTTGTATATGTAATGATAGTACTTTCAGTGCTTGAAGAGTGTAATTAGGTACAGCTAAATATATAACAAATAAATGCTTTGTCAAATGTTTCACAAATATTTCAAAGTTAGACCTCTTACGAGTTGATCGGGAACCATCTCAACTCAGTTTTTTCTTTTTTAATACAACGCCCTATAGATGTCTGAGAAAATACCAAATAGGCTACATGGCTTCTAAATGGCATTGTATGTGGTATACATTTGCCATAAATTGTTTAAAGATATTTTTATGCGTAGCTATGGGACATTTAAATTAGAATGAACTGATCTGAAGTGGAACTCTATAGGTATGATATACGGATTCAGTGGGTGGAAGATGATTATTCTTGGTTGGGGTGGCTCAAGATCATCCTCAGCCCCTTTTAATCTCAACCTGCATTAACTCATGATTTTCCGTTCCGTTAAATCCAAATAAGCCCAGAAAGAGGTCCAGAGCTTTATATGTTTCATAATTGTTATAAGGTTTTTATAATATTAAAAAAAGAAAAACATAGAAAAATATATTTATGCAAATTTTGCATTAAATAACAGGACATTCGTGTGTGCTGTTCTAAAATAGAATGTTTCCCATGGCTTCACATTATACCTAGGTATCAAGGACGTATTTGGAGGGGGGTCCAAGGGGTCCGGACCCACCCCCCGAAAGACTTATGTAGTAAAAGTAAATAATCAAAATATAATTGTGTAGCATTAAATATATAATCGATGGATATTTCCGCTCAACTTATTGGAAGGCAATGAATTTCGCTCATACGGCTTTGAAGGGTTCCAAATATTTATGCACAGTACTAATGATGATATCCATAAAATATTGATCAGCAACTTCACTTTGAGTTAATTGGATCTAACTCTTTTTTTGTTATTCAATACATATTCAATTATTTTTCTATTTGACATTAAATGTTTACCAAGGCAGTTGTTTTTATGCAAATCTTGGCGATCTTAACTACACGAAAGATAGATAATGAGTACGTGCTGTTATATATCTATTCTTTTACGATCTTTTACCTATTCATGTAATAATAATTAACATGAATTAATTTACATATTTAATTAATATTTTAATTATTATTATGTATTATTATTGCGACACTTGGTTGGTCCCCCGAAATGTATTTCTACATACGTGCAGGAGTGCATATATATATATATATATATATATATATATAATATATATATGTATATATATGTATATATATATGTATGTATGTATATGGGAGGCTGAATTTTGTACCCCCCTAAATGAAAAACGTTCCTGCGCCACTGTACAGAAGTTTCCCATGCTTAGGCAGATGCAAGTCTGGCAATCGGTCTGCCGTGGAACGTTGACCCATTCAGACATGAATCGTGGCAGTGGAGGCATTCATCGGAAACACAGTAGACTGCACTGAGAACCACCAGGATGCCAGATAATATGCATCCTTCAACCTGGAAGTTTCTGTTTCTACATGCTGCCATTGGCTTTCTATTGTCTGACCCATCGTATCATGTTGTGATGCTCTGGCATGGGTTGATGGCGACCCTCATTGGATCATTGTAGGTAGCAGTGTATGTCGCGTCTGCGTCAGATGAACTTCTCCACTGCCACAATTTGTGTCTGAATCTGCCAACCTTCAATGGCAGACCGATTGCCAGACTTGCATCTGCCTAAGCATGAGAAACTTCTGCACATACGCACCTGTGTTCAGACAGGGTTGTCGAATGATATTGGTAGATACAATATGCGCCACCCGGTAGTAATTTTTTATGATAATGATAAAAGATGTGGAGGAATTATGATTTCTAAAGTTCACATTTGCCCAATTGTGCTTGAAATAAATTAGTATTATGGGCATTAATGGCATTAGCAATGAATTTCTGCGTGAATTTTATTCACTTTACAAGTTAGTTATGCTGAGTCATTTGGGTATCTGTGGAAAGGAACACCCTATAAAACTTCTGCTATATTGACATACCCATAATAGTAATGCAAGAGCAAATGCATTTTTTTGTGAATGAGTTCTGTCCATACAGTTTTGCTACCTTCTGATGGTGCAAATCTTTTATACCACGGCTAAATCTACAGGGTAGGGTTCTTGTTAGAAAGAAAACGAGACAGTTAATAGAATATATTGTTTCTTCCTTGTTTACAAAGGAGAGTATATAATTGAGAACACATGATAATATATTTATATAAAGGTAATCGGACTTTCACATAATTACTTTCATTTCATCTATTTCAAAGTTCTTATTACTTCATCAAATTCACTTTAATGATTTTTTTCTTAATGGGTATCCCTCTTCCACAATCGATAATTTATAACTTTATTCCCTTCATCAACGGTTGAGGAATTCCTTATGTATCAGGATCTGAACTTTTTTCTGGGTAAGGGTCTGGACTTCCTTCTTTCACTTGACTTTGAAGGGTTAGTCTGTATGGAGATCTATTCGTGACCTCTCTGAACTTTTACAAGCAAGTCCAAAACTATTGATGTTACTTCTAGATACAGCTAATCTTCAGCATCTAGGTTTCAACATCTAACTTTCCCAAACCCTTGGGGCAGCGGCTAGAACGCACCGCCACTAGTAAATACGACCAAAGTTTGGACTCTGTGCAAACAGTTGAAACACAGCCAGGTCGGTGCTGTGATTGTGACATGCAACCAAAAAGTGCTGTGGGTCATGATTGGAACGTGCTGCCACTGGTGTGTCAAAATTTCCACAAAGGGGATCATAAATAAGTTTAGAAATCTCTTCACAAACACAAATTTATATCAGTTTTTCCACTTCTTTATATTTCACGTATATTTGCATATGAGCACTTGGCTAATTTTGCCATTATATTTATTAATTTGTCGTCTTTATATCTTTTTTTTTCTTACATTGTATTTTATTATTGTTCATCTTTCTAATTTACTTTTGCTTAGTGTTGCCATCTCTGTTTCAACTTAGCAACAATTTACAAGTATTAGGCCTATTGGGTACATAACAGTTTATAATTAGGACATTTTTTGTTGGTGCTGTTGTGCTTCAATTCTTGTACTAAATTTGTGTGTATGTTGTATATATACCATATTTGGGATATTATTATATGGTAT
Organism: Lepisma saccharinum; assembly: GCF_977018435.1. Lineage (NCBI taxonomy): Eukaryota > Metazoa > Arthropoda > Insecta > Zygentoma > Lepismatidae > Lepisma > Lepisma saccharinum. Next base: position 71,104 of record NW_028143236.1, on the reverse strand, counting down.
ATATACCATATTAGGGACATTAATCAGTAATCTTATCAGTTTATTGGTAAAATTACCAATTATTTTACTGATCCCATACAACTATAAATATCTTATATTTTAGTGCAAAATTCTGTCATTTTGTTATAATTTTTATGGGTAATCTCCATGCCCTACTTTTTAAGAAAGTAACTGTCTAAATATGCAACTTCTTTTCCATTGCATTCACTTGGAAACACACATTTAGTAAGGAGGTCAATGAACCATTGAGGTTCTTCAAGGACCATTTTCAATTTTATGTCGTATTAGTAGAATATCAGTTATTGGTAAATTTTATATTGGTACTTATTGGTATCGGCCAAAATTTCATATCGACCCATCCCTAATACATATATTTATGTCGTCTTCGCCTTGTACTCACGGGGTCCCGGGTTCGATACCCGGTGGAGGCACCAGTGGTTCGGATCCCACTTTAAACTGTAGGTCCAGTCCCGATTAGCCTTACTGTGCATAAAGTGGACTTAAAACAACAAACCAACCAACATATATTTATGCATGTTTTTTTTCATTTACAGGTATCCGTGTTGTTAGCAATGCTGGTGGCATCAATGTGGACTCATGTGTTCAAGCTCTTTCTGAGGCTTCCAAGAAAGCAGGTGTTAATCTTCGAATAGCTGCAATCTCCGGAGATGCCAATAAGAGAGCGCTTGTTTCAGTCTAACATCCGTGAGATGGCCTCGGGACTGTCACTGCCACAGACAATCAATAGCATGCTTATCTTGGGTAAGAAAACTTTAAACTGTCTTTACCCTTTTTTCTTTAATCCAAAGTTCCACCTACGGAGATGATAGAGTTACTGAATTTTTGCTGTTCAGCATGTGAAACGTAAATAATGCATGTACCATATTTGCACATCTATAATGTGTACTTTTTGTCCAAAATTTTGGCTCAAAAATATATGGTGTTTGCTATTCGCGATTAAAATTATCCGATATGTCATCTTGTGAGATTTTCAGGAACCACTCCATGTAGGATACTTCGCTGTGTTGAAGCCGTTCAAAGCATCGGGAACAGCGAAAAAGTAATGTCTACTGTTCAGTTTTTTGCTCTAAATCGTTTTGTGGGTCAGGACAAGTGAAAAGCTTACACGTGTTTACCGTCCCGTAGAATCAACAAAATGAAATTTGTAAATAAATCAGGGAAAACAGAACTGATTGGCAAGATTGGCATAACTGAAATGCAGCAAGGAAATTACGAAGAATGCATAAGTCTGTATACTTTATTTTGTGAAAGGTGATTTTATTACCATGATAGTAAGTTTTAAATTGTTTTTTATGAATATAACATTTTTTCTCGAAAACAACGTGTTACGTATGTAATTTGGAACAGGTGCAAGTCGATTAAGTGCAAAGATGAAAATAGTTTGAGAATTAATTAATATCTGTAATTGTAAAGCAGGTAAGTCAGAAAAAGGAAATTGACATGCTAATGTTGCTGTTTCATTCAGTGAGTTAATTTTCAGTGAAGACTGAAGATAGCCTCAATGAAATTGTTCGTGTTATTATTATTATTATTATTATTATTATTATTATTATTAATATTATCCTGTATTGTTATTAAACCAGCCTGCCTTTTGGGGAAAGAATTGTAATGGCATGTTTCAGGGACGTCGGAACTTATTTTGTGTGGGGGCAGGTTTTCAAATCAGTCAACCAGATTTTGCATCTCATCCCTTATATATATATTAGTTATTATTATTATTATGTAGCTTAGTTTTTTGCGTTTATATATTTATTACATTAATATATATATACTTATTTAATATATGAATATCCTCAGTGGAGAGGACTCATAAGAGATAACGGGAAGCTCAGAGACCTCTATTATGGAATATTTTATTACTTATAGTTGCATTAAACGGCACTTAATACATGAAAACTGAAATTTTAGGTCTTAGAGTAATTACCGCAAGTTTCCATCCCTGCCTGGTACTCGATCTTCTCATGCAGTGAGGCATGATGGTACTGAGGCATTCCTTTATTGATTAGTAACATAACTGAAAACGTGCTATTTTTAAAAGGGGGCGAAATACACATGTAAACATATTGATAAAATCCATCTTTCAGAATCTTTCTGATTGATGTATTGCAAAGAAAGTTGCTCGTGGTAGTGTTCTGATTTGCCAGTTCATCATTTTATAAATCTTAGTATAATGTTAACAAAAACGTCGCATAGTAAGGAAGAATACATGAATGAAAAGTTAAAAGGAAATAATTGAATGATAGATTTAGTTTATTTTTTTCACTTTTCTACCATATTGCTGATCGCGAAGGCAGTCGATGAGATTGAGCAATATGGTATATTTTATTTTGTAAGCACTATATTTTTCATATTTCGACATATAAAACATTTCTGCTTCTAAAATAGTGTACAAGAACAATTCTTTCACCTTTTACTGAATCCCAGACTGCTATTCAGAGATTAAGTAATTTTAGAGCATTTCTAGGCTAAAGTTTTCCAACGAAGACTTTCAAATATAGTGCATGGTTGGAGAGGGCCGAGGTGTTTAATATGGGGCAAGTCGCCATGCTACGCCAACAGCTTTAACATTAGATATTTTGATCTGTAATTATCATAGCAGCTAGGTACCTGGTATTGCATTTGAATGAAATCAGTCTGAACTTTACATGTCTTTTCAGATCAATGGCCCCTCTTAGATTTTCAGATTTGAGAGAAGAACCTAAGATTGAAGGTGACAGGGGTGATCCTCCCCACCCCGAGAAGTCTAAAGGATCATGCCTCGACCTTGCCACCTAAAAATAACCTCCCGACGTAAAAATAAATCACCCGCGAACATAACAATGAATGGTGTTACCTCTCTCTGAGATCTAAAACTAAGCCATCAGCCCTGAGCATGACGTTTAAATCAAACAGTATACTTTTAATAAATCTAAATGGCCAAGAAATAAAAGTTCCTCCTTCCCACGAGAGGATGTGGTTCATACAATCCAAAGTTTGCAGCTTTAAAGCCCAAAGGGGCAGAGAACTGATGGTGTATCGGGACGATACTTGTCTGTCTCTAGTCTCGTCTTTTTCTGTCTTTTCACAGAGAAAATATAAAGTAGTAAAGAAAATGTAAGGAGAGATGTAAAATATTACCAGTCTTGTGAATTCTATATCAGGCGACTAATTGCAGTGCAGTGACGTGATCTTGCAGTCTGTCTACTTTGCATAAATGGTTATAAAACTAAAATTGCTAAATATACTACAGTGCAGACTTCTGGAATCTACCTCTCTCCAGAAACATCTAATTCTTTTATGCAAGAAGAAAATTGAAATTCTTGCAAAATCTGAAAAATTGTCTACGTTATTTTTGTAGTTTCTATAGGTTTGCTTTAAAATATTTCATGGCTCGAGGGTCCATTATATTAGATACATAAAAATTAAAATATACTATAAATAAAATTGCTAACCCCCATCTCAGAATACCTAACATAACAATGCTCATGCAAACAATATAATAATTCCCTTGTAACAATTTGTTCATCATTGTTATGATTTGAACTTGCCTATTAGAGCATTTATTGAGTGATTTCGAAGATCAACTGTGGGGAGATTATCACTATTAACTGTGGTAATATCTGAAGACAAGGAAAAGTAAAGGTCAGTCACGTGTTTGCACTTACGTATTGCCAACCAATAAATAAATAAATAAATAACCAATCGCATAAAGACACATGGGCAGGACACAAGCTCAGCAGAGGATTATACTGGCTGGGGGTCCAGATCCTTGTTAGTCTTCAACAATGCAGTCAAGGGTGTGTTGTACCACATGGAACAGAGGTGGTTGAGTACCGTGAGAAGTTGCTCCTTACATTCCTTACATTAACTGGTCATACCATATTTCACATTGAGGTTGCACTACAGTTATTACGCATTTGATTCCTACTAAGGTTAACAATACTACTTATAAAACTTGTGGACAGAACATGTTTTATTTGTTGTTTTCGAATTGTAAAAAGTGTCGCACGCCATCCCAGCATCATAATATGTAAATAAAACATGCAGGGTTCGAATCCCGCCCTGGACAAGTGCGTTCTTTGTGACTGCCTCTTCCTCAATTTCATATCATCGCTCATCATCATCTTCATGAAAAGTTACAAAAAAGCAAAGTAAAATAAAGCAAATCAATCTAATAAAGCATGCCCCATATTCTCTTTAAAAATAACCCTTTGTACGCATGACATTACGGTTACTGAAGCACATGGTGCCAGGGTTGTCTCTAGCCACGCGTTCTGTTCTGTGTGTGTGTTAGTTATTGTAAGCAGGGGTTGAAAAGTACAGAGAGCCCAGTCGCCATGGAGCCTGAAAATTTTCACCAGGCACCTGAATTTTCAAATTCAAGTTCTACTCGTAACTTCCCTTTTTTTAAATTTCGAGCTGGCTTTTGAAAATTTCCACAAAGAATACCCACAAGGTTATAGTTGCAAAATACTATTTTTTTTACATTACATTTTTCTATATCCACTGTCTGTTATCTGGAAGAAATCAACTTGTAGACCTTCTAGTTTGTTCCTTTTTTTAAATAGGAACACTTGTCACCATCTCGTGGCAATTTGACGAAACATCTTGTGTTGTTGAATTCAGTAGGGCAGGTTCAGCGGGGATGCCTACAGGAAAAATAAAAAAACTTGGGGCACGCCCGAAAAATGTTGCTTGGATCCCAAACTTTGTGTGGAGTGTTTTTAGGTCAACTGGAACCCAACTGGGGAGGGGGAGGTGACTTGCTGATTTCTCACATTTGGAAATTTTGGACCAGGCTAACGGAACCAATCTGCATATGTCACCAAACACTCTGATCCCAGGGAAAGCAGTATATGAATGGGAAAAGGAGATGAACCATCCGATAAGAGGCAGATTCAAAATGGACCCCCAAGAAAATGGTGCGAGCGGACCAAATAAACCATGAAATACAGGCTGATTCAAAACTCTCTTGACATTTTCTTTATGGTTTTCAGGATGGGATAAAAGACACTGTTATTTCCCACCACCCCCACTTCACTACAATCGTTCAGGACTACCTCGCTGACACCTTCTCTAATAGGCGAATCGGTCATGGCTAACCAAGACTTTGGGCAGCTCACTTTCCAGACCAGAGTTCCCTAGACTTCTCTTTTGTTTAGGGTATCACTAAGTCTAGGGTGTATCAAGTAAAGATCAACACCATAGACCAAATGACTAGGGGTGTGCGGGACAGAATATTTTTTGCTCGGGACGGGGAATTTTTTTTTTAAATCCCGATGTTCGGGATGGGTAAAATCCGTAATTTCCCGAGAAATTTTCAGGAACGGGTAATGATAAAAAAATTCCCGACGCTGTGGAAATCGCGAATTTGACGTCATTTCCCTTTCTTTCGATTTCTGAAATAAAAGCTAACAATTTCAGAGAAGTGTCAAGACACTTATAATGCAGAAAACATCAAGAATTAACCACTTTTTAAAACAACCATTTGGAAGTTCCGAACTGCTTGGGATCTCGAAATGTCTGGAAATCATTTCCTGAAGTCAGGACGGGAATTTTTTTAACCGATTTTTCTTGATTACGCACACCGCTACTAATGACTCAGTCGGGAAAGTGATCATGTTCAGCTCCCAGATGCTACGTGAGCATTGCTCGAATACTTAACACACCACAAGTGATATGATGATCCTTATGTGTGGAAGCATTCTCTATGCAGCACATTTGCTATGGTCCATGCCATACTCTTTCCAAAAAAGGAAGACATTTACCGATTTCTAAAAAATCCGCCCGGACGCCGGACAGACACCTAAAAAGGAGGATATGTCCGGATAAAAGAGGACGTCTGGTCACCCTAAACAGGGGGAGATCATGCAGTACAATGTACAAAATAAATATGTTATTTGCCTCAACTTAATATTTATTTTAAATTCTCACGTAATTTTACAAATAAGCAGACTTCAAAAAACAAACAAGCTGGAAATGCCCTGAATATTTTCACTTTAAGTTTCTTCTCTCACCCATTCCAACTTGGAAATGTTGCCATTTCTTCCAACTGCATCACATAATAATCCAAGGACACGTGATATGTAAACGATGCTGCTCAATTTTGGGATTTAGGTATAAGAGTATTGGCAAGGAATCAGATTGGGTTAAATTTCTCAATACTCATGATAAAGAGATTATTACAGTGGAACCTTGATAACTTGAACATCAACATCTCGAATTCCTTGATAAGTCGAATTTTTTGTAATCCCCTTGAATTGTCCATAACACTCAACAACTCAAATAAAAACTTGATAAGATGAATTTTTGTACAGTTTATAGGATGCCGTTCGAGCTCAATAACTTGAAGGTAGACTATGAAAAACCTCTATGAGTCCAAGCTAAATTCTAATCACCTCTATAACTCGAAGCTTTAGTCGCACGGACCTCAATAAGTCGAAGTGTAGGATGGGTAAGTACAATGTCAGGTGATCAACATACGTTATAGGCATACGTAGTGCCGACATTCAGAAGGGTCAGTAAACTTTAGACCTCTATAACTCGAAGTCGGCGATTTTGGCCCTCAATAACTCGAACCTTGGTAAGTCGAAATCCTTGATACCTCGATTTTTTCTTTTCCCCCTAAAATTAGAGTTATCAAGGTTCCACTGTATAATAAAATGCAGTATTGAAAAATTTACAAAAAGGTAGGAAACATTGTACAAATGGACGTCCAGAGAATTTTTTTCAGGGAGGGGCAAGACATCTTTCCCAACCAGATGGCAAACGAGGCATATTCTTCCCCTTAATAGTATTGTCCCTTCAATTTGAAGCTTTTCCTGCAATGTCCTTATAATAATTAACATAAATTAACGCAATTGAAATGAAATTAGTGTGAAATACGTATATACTTTCAGGTTGACATTCCCTGGCAAACATGCACACGGCGAAACCCACAACTGCTGGCGAAGATGAAGAAGGCGCCCACTACAACTGGGTGTATATATTCTTCTGGCAAATATTACGAAGGTGCACACCACAACTTGGTATATATCTTCTTCTGGCGAAGATCAAGAAGGTACACCACAACTGGGTATATCTTTTCCTGGTGAAGATCAAGAAGGTACACAACAACTGGGTATATATAGATATATTTTTCTTGCGAAGTTCAAGAACACGACCACCACAACTGAGTATATATCTTTTTCTGGCGAAGATCAACAAGACGACCACAACAACTAGGTATATATATTTTTCTTGCGAAGATCAACAAGACGAGCACCACAAATGGGTATATATATTTTTCTTGCGAAGGTCAAGAAGACGACCACCACAAATGGGTATATATATTTTTCTGGCGAAGATCAAGAAGACAACCACCACAACTGGGTATATATATTTTTCTGGCGAAGATCAAGAAGGTGCCCACCACAACTGGGTATATGTCTTTTTCTGGCGAAGATCAAGGAGGCAACCACTACAACTGGGTATATATATTTTTCTGGCGAAGATCAAGAAGACAACCACCACAACTTGGTATATATATCCTTTTCTGGCGAAGATCAAAAGTGCACACCACAACTGGGTATATGTCTTTTCCTGGTGAATATCAAGATGGGAACCACCACAACTGGGTATGTATCTTATCCTGCGAATATCAAGAAGGCGACCACCACAACTGGGTATACAGAAGGTCGATCCGCGTATGTGTGTCCGATTTTGAACCATCACACCTGCACACAGAATCAACAGATCTAAGCAGTTAAAAGCGTGGGAGGACGGTTAGAGCCTGTAGTATAGTGGCACTATCGCGAGTGTGTATTTTGTGCATCGTGGCTCCTAAGGTGAACCGTTTTTGGTAGGGCTACATAGTTGCACTTCTCCACGCCAAATATTCGGTGTGAAAAATTCAGAAACAGTGCAAAGAACATGGATGCACCTTGGGTTCAACGACCATCAAGAACATAATCAAGTGGCATAAAAACCACAAGGTTCCAACTATTCAATCGCCCACCAGGGGCCCAGTTAACTGTGAACTGCACCCTGTGTGAGAAATTAAAACTCCGGAAGGTTTTTAAAAGCCGTGAACATTACCTCAGTGACGCCTATCGGTGTAAGGTCTCATCACATACGAGGTGTGGCAATTAAATAACGAGACTGGTGTCATAACTGTGATGTATTGCAGGAAAGTTACAATTGACTGGTATCCCCTTCAATATACTCCCCTCCCCTATCATGATTGATTGATTTAAAAATTGTTTGGGTGCGTCGGCACTAAAGGCCATTTTGCACCCTTCAATGTATACGGGGAAGTAGCCCCTTATCTAAAATTCTGACTAAAATCATAAAAAGGGGGTGTAAATAGCCCCTTGGGAAAACATTAAAAGTGCAAGGTTGTAAAAAGACGTGCACGAGACAAACACAACACATTAAAAAGTCAGAATAAACTAAAAACCTCCTTACAGACGGTGGAAGAGTCCAGCTCTTCGCAAAAAACTAAAAACATGGGATAAAATACTGCTGTCATCACCCAAGAGGGATGACAAACAGCCGGAAAGGTTAAAAGTCTGCCGGAGGTAAGCAAGATCGACACATTCAACGAGAATGTGTCGGATGCTTAAAATAATATTACAAGTACGACACAACGGAGGGTCCAGCCCTTGCAGTAGGTGACCATGCGTGAGACGGCTGTGTCCTATACGCAGGCGGGTAAGAATAACGTCTTCTCGCCGAGAGGGACGAGACGAGGAACGCCAAACACCTATGGTGGGCTTAAGAGCGTGAAGCTTGTTCCCCGTTTCCCCATCCCACTCGGTCTGCCAAGTGTCAAGAAGGCAAGAACGGAACACATTCTGCAGGTCGCTAGCTGGCAAAAGGTGGACGAGAACGTCGCCATCTGCATCAGCAGACTTGGCGGCAGCATCAGCTGCTTCGTTCCCCTGGATGCCCACGTGGCTAGGGACCCAACAGAAGTGTACATCTGTGCTGGCAGATAAGGACACAAGCCGTCTGAATATGCGTTGCGCTACTGGATGCCGGGAATACGGCGAATCCAGAGACTGCAACACGCTGGTCGAATCACAGCACACAAGGACTTTCTTCAGACCATTGACGTCTGCAAAGTCCAGTGCCTTTAGAATGGCGTACAACTCTGCCGTATAGATGGAACAGGCAGGATGTAGCGAGTAACTGGAACTTTGAGAGTCTAGGACGAAAGCGCAACCAACTGATTCGAATGTCTTGGACCCATCCGTGTAAAACACATTAAAATTGGGGTGCTTCGCACGAAGTTCTAAAAACCGTTGCTGGTATACAACCATTGGTGTCTCTGACTTTGGAAGAGCAGTCAGAGAAAAATCGATGGAACGTGCAGGAAACTCCCAGGTAGGGAGAGGCGAAATCAGTGGAGAGACGCCAGGAAGATCACTGTCAACACCAAGTGCTGACAGGATCTCGTCTGCACGAACACCAAATGGTCTAGTGACACTAGGGTGGAGCCGATACCTTGCCAGCCTACCCTCGTCTGAGATGGTGTGGAATGAAGGATGTGAAGGCATCGAGCGAAGATGGAGGAAGTAGTTAACTGCTAGCCGCTGTCTTCGCAGAGACAGCGACGGCTCAGATGCCTCTACATACAAACTGGCGACTGGACTGGTCCGAAAGGCACCAGTGCACACACGTATACCAGCATGGTGGACGGTGTCTAAGATGCGAAGTCTAGATGGGCGAGCAGAAGAATACACAACACATCCATAATCTAGCTTCGACCTGATGAGTGCACGGTAAAGGCGAAGCAATACCGTCCTATCAGCACCCCAAGAAGTATGAGATAAAACGCGTAAAAGGTTGAGAACTCGAAGACAAGAGAACTTTAACTGGCGAAGGTGAGGTAGCCATGTTAATTTCTTATCGAAAATGAGGCCCAGGAAGCGGACCTCATTCACGAAGCACAGGGGAGACCTCCCCATGTACAGGTCAGGATCTAAATGACATGTACGCTGACGACAAAAGTGAACACACACGGATTTCTCGGATGAGAAGGTGAAACCTGTTTGGGAGGACCACTCAACCAAACGGTTTATCGTCAGTTGGAGTTGACGAGAAGCTGACGCGAGATTCCGTGAGCGACAAAAGATCGTGAGGTCGTCGACATAGAGGAGGCCATGTACAGGGGAAAGAATGTTTGCCATAACACTGTTTACTGCTATGGCAAACAGAGTCACACTAAGTACGCTGCCCTGCGGGACACCGTTCTCTTGTTGGTGAAGATCCGAAAAGGAGTTCCCAACACGTACGCGGAAAAAGCGATCTGATAAAAAATTTTCAATAAAGTACGCCATATGGCCACGCACGCCCCAAGAATGGAGCTGCTTTAGGATGCCAAAGCGCCACGTTGTGTCATATGCCTTTTGGAGGTCAAAGAAAACTGCAACTAAATGTTCCTTGTTGAGGAATGCATCCTGAATATGTGTTTCCAGCTGAACCAGATGGTCCAGTGTGGAACGGTTGGAGCGAAAACCACATTGAAAATTACTTATCAATGAGTTTTCCTCCAAAAACCAGGTGAGACGCTTGTTGATCATGCGTTCCATCAACTTGCACACACAGCTAGTTAAGGCAATAGGCCTATAACTCGAGGCTGCGGTGCGTTGTTTACCTGGTTTCAGGATGGGAACAATAATAGCTTCCCTCCCCTATCAATACACTGCTGCATACGTGTCTTCCATTGTTCAAAGCAATGCTGTAGGTCATCAGATGTCACACTGTTCAACAACTCTGCCGTTTTTCATTTCACCTCTTCCACGGAGTGAAAATGTGTTCCCTTCAATGCACTTTTCACTTTTGGGAAGAGATAAAAGTCACAGGGGGCCAGGTCTGGGGAATACGAAGGATGGTCGAGCACAGGAATGCGCTTGGCGGCTAAAAACTGCTTCACAGAAAGGGCATTATGGGCAGGTGCATTGTCCTGGTGGAGGATCCATGCATCGTTCTTCCACAAATCCGGTCTCTTCTTCATTATTCTTTCCCTCAGTTTGCTTAGGACTACTTTGTAGTAGGTCTGATTCACCGTTTGACCCTGAGGCACCCATTCAGTCATGGTGATACCCCTGATATCGAAAAAAATGATGAGCATTGCCTTCAGTTTCGACTTGCTCATTCGTGCTTTTTTCATTCTTGGCGATGTGGGAGTCTTCCAGTGCATGGATTGATGCTTGGTCTTGGGATCATATTGGAAAATCCATGTTTCATCACATGTGATGACACGTGTTAGCAATTCTGGGTCTGCTTTGAGTCGTTCCATGATGTCACAGCAAATGGTCTTTCAATTGTCTTTTTGGTCCTGAGAGAGGTTTTTCGGAACAATTTTTGCACAAACTTTGTCATGTTTAAATTCTCATGCAAAATTTGTCTTACTGTCTCTTTGTTAATGTTCATCATGTCTGCGAGCATCCAAATGCTCAGACGTCTGTCTTTCTGCACAAGTTCATGATTTTTTTGAACACTGTCGTCCTTTCTTGAACTCGCAGGGCAGCCGGGACGTTCATCATCTTCAACCTCCTCCCTCCCTTCTGAAAATCGTTTGTGCCATTCGAACACTCGCGCACGTGACATAGCATTATCACCGTACACCTCTTTTAACATTGCACAACATTCCGTCGGTGTTTTTTTTAATTTCACCAGAAATGTGATGTTAATGCGCTGCTCAACTTTATTGTCCACCATGATTCCGGCACTACTACAGAACACTGTCCTCTTCAAGCAAGCCTGTGAAGAAAAGCTTTCAGAATCATGAAACAAACAGTGGGTGCGCATGAAGGTTCAATATCAACAACATATCAATAGCTACCTCCCCCCCCCCCCTCACTATCCTACGCGACAGGAGGTGCGCAGTCTCGTTATTTAATTGCCGCACCTCGTACATCTCGTTCTACCCAGAACTTTCTGCAACAGATGGCGACAGACACCGGCATTCTGGCTATTCCATTTCACGATATACTGGTGAAGTCACCAGATGCGAATCCCATGGATTTCTGTGGGTTTGGTCTACTGAAACGGGCACTTTCCTCTCATCGTGTCACTAATCTCCGGGGCCGGTGGGAAGCCTGTCAGGAGGAATGGCAGAATATTCCACTTCCTGTACTTCATCGTAGCCTCCTACAATTGAAGTTACGGTGCAGGGCTATTGCCAAGACACACGGTGATGGCATTGAGGCCAACCATTGGTGGTCCCGTGGATTTTCATAAGGTAAATGCTGGTCCAAAATTGGACACATATACGCCGATCGACCTGCTGTATATTCATTCTCTTCTGGCGAAGATCAAGAATGTGCACACCACAACTCGGTATATGTCTTTTCCTGGTGAAGATCAAGAAGGCATCCACCACAATTGGGTATAACATTATATCTTTTCCTGGCAAAGATCAAGAAGGTGACCACCACAACTGTGTATATATCTTTGTCTGGGGCAGATCAGGAAGGCGACCACCACAACTGTACATCTATTATTCTCTGCTTAAGATAATGACCACTACAAATGGGTATATATCTTTTTCTGGTGAAGATCATGAAGGCACCCAGCACAACTGGGTATATATCTTATTCTGGCGAAGATAAGGAAGGCACCCACCACAACTTCGTTATACCTTCTTCTGAGAAAGATCAAGAAAGCACTCATTACAACAGGGTATATATATTTTTCTGTAGAAGATCAAACATTGCCATTTACAAAAAATTGTTGAAGTGACCACCTCCTGCTTCCATACATCCCCTGAGCCTGCGTTCCATACTTTGCCGTACGTTGTGGAAAACTCTGGTGTGTTCCGTATTTGGTCAAATCCATGTTGGATACGTTTCCTCAGAACATCGACATTGGGTACGGGAGTTGAATACACCAAGGATTTTAAATGTCCCCAAAGGAAAAAAATCCATGGGTTTAAATCTGGCGATCGGGCAGGCCATGCAATGGATCCCCCGCTACCAATCCATCTGTTCGGAAACTGGTTATCGAGAAACTGGCGAACTCTCCATATAAAATGCGGTGGAGCACCGTCGTACATAAACCACATTCGTTGGATGACGTCTAGATGTACATCATCAAGTAAATGCAGCAACTCATGTCTGAGAAACTGTATATACGTTTGACCAGTCAGACGTTGCGGAAAGAAGTAGGGACCAATGAGATGATCATGAATGATTCCACCCCACATGTTGAGGGGTTTTCATAAGCCCAGATGTGACAGAAATTTATTCGTGGCTGAAAGTCTGCCTCATTTAATCCTTGCACCCGTTGAAGATGATACGGGTACAGAAGATTTTCATGCAGAATGTTCCAGATCGTCATGTGATTAACGCCTTCCCTTCTCGCAATTTTTCTTGTACTAGTTGATGGAGTTCATCCACAGTCCGAAGAACCCGTTCTTCAAGCTCAGGCGTTCGTACATCACATTGTCTCCCACCATCTGCAAGTCTCTTCTCAAATGTGCCTCTCTCTCGCAAGCGTTGGTGTAGTCGTACAAACGTTTCGTGCACAAGGTAACTGCCTCCCAGGGTAACGTTCAGCATAACGTTGACGTGCTGCGTCCGCATTCCCATCTGCTAGACACTGACACAACCAGGAGTCACTACAGGGAATTCCTTTCATACCTCCCTAATGAATGATTTGCGAACCCATGTTCATATAAACTTTTTGTTATGTTTTGATGTCATGAATAAATCCCTAAAGTTTCTGACACATGTTTATATACACCCTGTATAGGTTTTTCTGGCGAAGATGACAAAGGTGTGCACCACAATTTAGTATATATATTTTTCTGGAGAAGATGAGGAAGGTATCCACCAAACTGGGAATATATTTTTTTCTGATGAAGATAAAGAAGGCACCCACAACAGTGGAGTATATATTCTTCTCTGGGGAAGATCAAGAAGGCAACAACAACAACTTCGTTATATCTTTTTCTGGTGAAGATCAAGAAGGCACCCACCACATCTTGATATATACCTTTTTCTGGCGAAGATGACCACGGCACCCACCACAACTTCACTATATCTTTTTCTGGCAAAGATCAAGAATGTGCCCACTACAACTGGGTGTATATATATTTTGCTGGAGAAGATGACGAAGGCACCCACCACAACTGGGTATATATCTTTTTCTGGGAAAGATCAAGAAGGTGCCCACCACAACTGGGTATATACATTTTTCTGGCGAAGATGATCAAGGCACACATCACAACTTTCTCTGGCAAAGATTAGGATGGCAACAACCACAACTGGGTGTGTGTATATATATATATATATATATATATAAAAGCAATGAGGGCCAAAAGGGCTAAGTAAAAATCAAAGAAGGTAAAAGGAAACACTCACCGGACAGTAGAAAAATTCAAAATTTTTGCTAATTTCATAGCATCATCGGTGTAAGGAGAAATAGACGGAACCGGAAGTTGGGGCCCTGCAGAGTTGCCAGGTCCCCATCGAAGAAGAAGCGGTGCGTAGAACAAAAAAAAAAACACTGTTTCGTCACCAGGCTCGTCGTAAACTGTGAGTGTGTAGGATGAGTTGGGAGGGAGGGCGGGAGGGTGGGTGAGGGTTGGGCATTACTGGGTGGCCTTGTTCAGGCCAGGAGGAGTGGTTGCACTCATGGCCGATATATAGGCCCTCTCCCATCTTTTGTGAACAGAGGTGTTGGCTGGTTGGGGTAGGAGATGGATGATCGCTACCCGGAAGCAGTCGTTGAAACTGATGTTGTGGTGGTTGGTGTGGACGACGACAGTGAAGTCCAGGTTGTGGGTGGAGGAGCAGTGGTTATTGATGCGGAGATTGAGGGCTGTTGATGTTTCCCCCAGGTAAAAATCACCACAGATGTTGCAGGTGAGGATGTAGATAAGGTTTGAGGCATGGCAGGTCCCTTTGGGATGGAGGGTAAATTTGCCAGTGGCCGTGTGCACCTGGAGGGTGTGAGAAGTGATGAGGATGGGGCAGGTCTTGCACCTGGGGCGGTTGCATTTATGGGCAGGGGGGTGTTGGATGTGTGGTGAAGGAGTGTTGTGGACCAGGATGTTTTGGAGGTTCAGGGGGCGTTTGAAAACCACTCTGGGTTTGTCGGGAAATATGTTTTTGGTTTCAGGATCACTGTGGAGAATTGGGAGAAGAGAGTGCAGTGTGTGCCTGATTTTGTTGAGGTGGGGATGATATTGGGTGATGAGTGCAGGTGGGTTGGTGGCAGCAGGTTTCTTGGTGGTAGTGGTATGTGAGGCAGCTCGCGATATTTGCTTGGTGACCAGGATGGAGGGATATCCATGGTTAACCAGGGCCTGGTGTAGGCGGGGGTCATAATTCTGGTGGGAGGTGGGTGAAGTGTTCAGGCGCTGTCCCCTGAGGGCCAGAGAGAATGGAATGGATTTTTTGGTGTGGAACGGGTGGGAGCTGGAGAAGTTTAGGTATTGCATGTGGTTGGTGGGTTTTATGTGGATGGAGGTAGTCAGGTGTCCTCCCTCGAAGTGCACGTCCACATCCAGGAAGGTTCTCTGGTTGGGGGAGTGCGTCCAGGTGAATTTGAGGGAACGGAAGTGGTTAAGTTGGTCCAAGAAAGCTGACAACGATGGTTCTCCATGTGTCCAGAGCATGAAGAGAAGATGTCGTCGATGAAGCGGAGCCAGAGGAGGGGTTGGGTAGCCAAAAAGTCTTGCTCAAGTTTGCCCATGAAGAGGTTTGCATTGGATGGGGCCATTCTGGTACCCATGGCTGTACCTCGGATCTGTAGGAAATTTTGGTTTTCAAAGGTGAAGTTGTTACAAGTGAGGACAAGGTGGGCTAGGTGGGTCAGGAAGTTGGTGCTGGGGTTGTGAGGTTTGGGTCTGCTATTGAGATAGAATTCTATGGAGCAGAGGCCATGGGAGTGAGGTATGTTGGTGTAGAGGGAAGTGACATCGATGGTATTTGGGGGCAATGGTGGGAGGGTGCTGATTTTCTGGAGGAAGTGGTTGGTGTCACGGAGGTAGGAGGGCAGAGCTTTCACAAGAGGCTGGAGATGGGAGTCAACAAAGTCTGAGATACGTTCTGTAGGTGAGTTATAGCTGGACACAATGGGTCTACCAGGGTTGCCAGGTTTGTGGATTTTGGGCAATAGATAGAAGGTGAGGGTGCGGGGATTGTCGGGTATTAACATGGCGGTGGTACGAGCTGTTAGGCTGTTGGTGGGCAGGGGGGTGGATCTTGGGAGGAGGGGGGCTAAATTGAAGGAGGCTCTGGTGGGTTTCACTGGTAGTAGTTTGGAGTGAGGGATTTTTGGCCCAGAAATGTTGCCATCGGAGGTTGCGAGCAAATGTGTGTATGTCAAACAGTAGGCGGAATTGGTTGGGGGGAGTTGTGGGGGAGAAGGTGAGGCCTTTGGATAAAACAGCTATTTCATCGGTGCTCAGTTTATGGCTGGATAAATTGAGTACAGTCTGGTTGTATTTGAGTGGGTTAGGGTCATTGGTGGTCATGGATCTGGTAGGGGTGGGTTTCTATTAAAGATCAAGGAGACGTCCACCACAACTGGGTATATATTTTTCTAGCAAAGATGACAAAGGCGCTCACCACAACCGAGTATATATCTTTTCTGGGGAAGATCAGGAAGGCACAACTGCGTATATATATTTTTCTGGCAAAGATCAAGAAGGTGCCCACCACAACTGGGTATATATCTCTTCCTGGCGAAGATGACAAAGGTGCGCACCACAATTGAGTATATACCTTTTTTTCTGGGGAAGATGAGAGAGGAATCCACCAGACTGGTTATATAACTTTTTCTGACGAAGATAAAGAAGGCACCCACCACAACTTCAACTTAGTATATATATATCTTTTTCTGGGGAAGATCAGGAAGGCGACCACCACAACTGGTTATATATCATTTTCTGGCGAAGATAAAGAAGGCACCCACTACAATTGGGTATATAACTTTTCTGGAGAAGATGATGAAGGCACCGACCACAACTGGGTATATATCCCTTTCTGGCAAAGATCATGAAGGTGCCAACCACAACTGGGTATGTATCTTTTTCTGGCAAAGATTACCAAGGCACCCAACACAACTTCGTATATATTTTCTTCTGGAGAAGATTAAGAAGACGACCACCACAACTGGGTAGGGTATATACAGGGTGATTATAAAGTTTTGATCCATTTCTGTGTAAAACAGATATTAGGATCAAACCAATAATGAGAATGGATAATCTAACAAAACCTCTACAGATAATGTAAACCCAACCTCAGAGTAACACATAATCCATCACAGGTTGCACTGAGCCTTATTCCATATGACCACCCTGCACGTCCACACAAAACTCCCAAAGACGCACCGCTGCACGAAACACCTTTTCTCCGCACAAAACACCTTTTCTAGCATTGTACAATGCTGGAAAATGTGTTTCGTGCAGCGGTGCATTGCTGGGAGTTTTGTGTGTTTTGCAGGGTGGTCATTTGGACTAAGGCTCAGTACAACCTGTGATGGATTATGTGTTACTCTGATGTTGGGTTTACATTATCTGTAGACGTTTTGTTAGATTATGTGTTACTAAGTGTTAGATTATCCATTCTCATTATTGGTTTGATCCTAATATCTGTTTTTCACAGAAATGGACCGACACTTTATAATCAACCTATATATTTTTCTGGCAAAGACCTAGAAAGTGCCCACCACAACTGGGAAAATATCTTTCTCTGGTGAAGATCAAGAAGGCACCCACCACAACTGGGTATATATCTTCTTCTGGGGAATATCAAGAAGGCATTATCACAACTGGGTATATATCTTCTTCTGGGGAATATCAAGAAGGCATTATCACAACTGGGTATATATCTTCTTCTGGGGAATATCAACATTATCTTTTTCTGGCAAAGATGATGAAGGCACCCACCAAAACTGGGTATATACAGTGATGTGCACTGAGGAGTAGCTAGTCTAGCGGAGATAGATCAATCAATCTCACACCTCGAATTATATTCAAATCACAATATTTGTCTTGTTAAAGCCACAGTTCATATGCAACACTTTCTTTTTCATGCGCTTCTCGTCCATCGGTACGATCCTCGGCAAACCTGGCTGGATACCCTAGCTCGCTCTTCCTCCGCCTGACCAGTTTCCAGGTAGAAACGGCTACCCGAAGGAAAAAGGAAGATTTCTACCTCTGTCTCCCTTGCCCCCTCGCCCTCCCCCCCCCCCCTGTTGCTGCAATGGTTGAAAGCCCAGGCTTTCAGGTCCCCCAGTCTATCTCCTATAGGGCAGATAGGGGATTGGTTTCTCATATTTTTTTTTTGTAAATCCTCTGGAGAACTTATGTTCTCTGTACTTACACAACGTTTTACACGTTGTACAATATGTATGTATAATATGGGATGTAATTTTATTATTTATGAAATGGCAACGTGTTATGTGCAGACAATAACGTTTAGGCTTACCATATTTTTTTGGGTCCAACCCAGCACATATTTTCGATCAACTCGTTACTGCTGAATTTCAGGGTTTTTTTTACGAAAAAAAATGAAATTACTTAAAAGCCTTAACATTTTATTGGAACATTAAACTATAAATTGTAAAAGAAAAAATATTAACATTATTTTCTAAAATCAATCAATAAATTTGTAATTAAATAATACATTTTCTGATGTTAGGAAGCCTGTCTGTTCTAGGCAGCATTATCTGTTAGTTCACTCAGTTGTACTTTTCACTAGACATGACTTTTTTCAGAAATTGCTTGTTTGTTTGTTTGAATAACATCATAAAATTCACAACATGAAAGTTCTGAATTAATTTTAATATTCAGCACATGTTTAATAGTGGATACTAGAAGTCTACCTCTTTCTGCAGACCAAATATTCCCCATAATTGATAATACTCGCTCAACTGGAGCAGATGTTCCAGGCAAAGACATAGCAAACTCAACCATTTTAGAAATGTTGGTACATGAAATATCAGTCTTTTGAAACACCTTAAAAATTGCTCGCCACTTCTCTTCAATAGTATCTGGTACTTTTTTCCGAACTTGAACCACAACCTACCTTTTGGTTTTGAATTACTTGTTCAACAATGTACGTTCATCAAATAGGGCATCAATATTTACGGCATCTTATACAATTGCATTAATAACTTCTGCACTCTCTTGTAAATCAGAAAAGGTAGAATCGATACTTATAATCGATCAATCCTTGACGGTCATAAATTTTGGTCGTGAATATTCTATACCGGTAGCTATTTTCATGTTCAGATTCTAAAACCCCAGACATTTTGCAATCCCAAACATCACACTGGACAGCACTAAAAAAACAGGACTGTCCAGGTTCATCCTGGATGTATGGTAAGCCTAATAATGTTATGCTTTCTTTCTTTTTTAAAAAATATGGAATATATAATGATTAAATTACAATTATGTTCTCAGGCTCTCTCTCGCTCTTGTTTTATTAGTGTTTTATTTAAATATACTACTCTTGGCCTCTAACAGTCATAAATACGGATGTATTTATTAGGGCAAGAGAATGCGTGTTCATATTGTTGTGGTTTGGTTTATTATACTTTGCTTTTCTGTCACATTTGGTTATCGTGAAAATGAGGATGAGTGATGATATGATGAAATTGATGAAAGGACCTCATATGAACAATCCAGGCCAGGATTCGAACCCGTGATGAGTACTCTGCAGTGAATAATGAAATAATTTGGAATGAAAAATGTATCTCAGAACTCGAAAAGCCAAATGAATATTATTGAAGAAACTTCAATAAAGTGTGTTTTGTTACCTGTTTTGTTTCTGTGCATAAAGTGTACTTAAAACACCAAATCAACCAACCGTGAGGTAGTGGTTATCACAGCATGCTACGACACCGGGAGTTCCGGGTTCGAACCCTGCCCTGAGCATGGGTGTTCTTTGTGTTTGTCCTTTCATTAATTTTATCGTATCATCTTCGCAATTAAGGGGGAGAGGGACAATTTCCCCTAGGTCCTTCTCTCTTCGGCAGCTGCCGATCACTGTTACCAGCTTCGCTCTTTTGGAGCCAGATCTGGCTCTTTTGTGCAATCGTTTGGCTGTGAACTATGGCACCTGCTCCCTGCCCCAGTATGGTGCCATCATTGGCTCCGGCTTACATAGACAACTTCTGTCATAAGTATACATTTTGCATGTAACGTGATATTGTTTTATTGGCTACGTCGCCCCACCCCATCTTACATCCCAGCTACTTTTTTCTTTTACAGCACCTTGGCTGACGTGAAAAGGACGTAATATTGTTATCTGGGAATACTTTATTTTCGATTTCATACGACCATCGGTGGATAATTGAGATGGGTGATGTCACCGAATCTAGACAGTGAAAACTAAGAATAAATTGCCATCACTTTAAAGCTAATGGTAATAACAGCGCCCCCACACCTCATTTGACACCTAAGATTACCCCAACAGGCACTTTATCCACTTTCGTAAATCTAGCTCCATGAAAGTTTTTACTTCGTTTACGGTGAAATTTAGCTCTTTTATGTGCATCAGGTATGGCAGCACTGCCAGGATGGCCATAGGAAGCAAGGAGAAATACATTGCTCTTATGGAAGTATTATTTTATTTGTTCTCTTGGGAATATCAAACTTCCAATGGCATAGAAAAATATATCAACGGAAAAAGGAAAGACAGACCCGTTTTGCCATTATTCACTTCGGAAAATCATTTTCCCAAGTTTTCAAACGTCAATAACTCGGCAACAAAGCCGTTTCCGGAATTTCGTTACATGAACTTTCCACCTTATTTTCACTCGTACAATCACCTCCCACGCGTTGTAAATGAACTTACAAAACACCCTGTATATACCATATTTAAAAAAAAGAAAGATAGAAAGAAAGCATAACATTATTGTCTGCACATAACACTATCCCATTTCATAAATAATAAAACTACATCCCATATTATACATACATATTGTACAACGTGTAAAAGGTTCTGTAAATACAGAGAATATAAGTACTGCAGAAAATTTTCCCTTGAGTTCTTTAGAGGATTTACAAAGGAATCGAATGGAAACCAATCCCCTATCTGTCCTATAGGTGATAGACTGAGGGACCTGAAAGCATGGGCTTTCAACCATTGCAGCAGGGGGAGAGGGGGCAAGGGAGGTAGAGGCAGAAATCTTCCCTTTTTCTTCAGGCGGCCGTTTCTACCTGTAACTGCTGAGGTGGAAGAAGAGCGAGCTAGGCCAGTTTTGCCCGCAAATCAGACAGAGGGACAAGAAGCGCATGAAAAAGAAAGTGTTGCATATGAACTGTGGCTTTAACAAGACAATAAATATTGTGATTTGAAAATAATTAGAGATGCGAGATTGATTAATCTATCTCTGCTAGATTAGCTACTCCTCAGTGCACGTCACTGCAGCACGATAGTTGTGCCCTTTAGCTTCAGACAGCTAACTTTTCTCCCATTTAAATACATGGAGAATTCCATGCTGCACGTGCTGTTATTTTATTAAATTGAACGTTTAATTTGATTTTAACCCAAGAAATGATGTTCGAACACGATAAATTAATAACCAGTGCTTTAAAACCAGCATTTTAAAAAAGATGATAGTCAAATACAAGGTGTTTCCCATTCTTATGCAATACTTTGATTGTAAAACTAAAAATTCCTCAAAAGAAACGTCTGCAACCATTTCAATCAGGGGCATATATTCCATGCTATCTACGTATGTTATAGCGAAGCTCGAAGCCCAGAGACATGCATAAATAGTCATTGCTCTGGCATCCTGCACCCTCAGTATTCTGCAACATGCATTCAAGGCTCCCTTCCAGCAAGACCCATTTCATTGTTAAAACAATGGTAAGACATTCAGCAGAGATGTAAACACTTTTCATGTCTTTTTAGTTCCAAAGCGAAAAACAGAATTATTATTTCGTAATCTCAGATCTTAATTTTTAAGATGAAGGGCAGAATGCCACTTCACTGTAGACATCCAAAAACATGAATGAGGAAGAGATTCCACCCTTCTTTCCAGTACATATTTTCCAATTCAAATGCTACAATATGGTGATTTCAAGTTACATAAAGGACATTATGTTTCATGTTCATTTCAAGCTATGTAAATTACTGAATACTTGTTTGCCATTCTAGGTCATAATGCAAATGTTGAGGGAGTATTTTCATTAATATCAGCACAATAGACTGATGACAGAAATAAACTTTTTATCGCGTCTGTAAAATGTTTGGAACAGGTTGGGTATAATTTCCAAGAGTTTGACTGTTCAGAGTTTCATAAGTAAATTTTAACTAAACCTGAAATTTTGAGAAAAGGAATTTTGAATGCAAGAAAACATGAAAAAAAAAATCATTGTTGTTTTAAACTGAAAATGTGTCAATTTTACATTACTTCCTAACATGTTCTAGTAATGGTTATTATTTACTGTCAATGGTTTGTGTCCTACATTTTGGGGCAGCATGTTCTACTTTTCCCTTGTAATGATCTGGTAACCCTAGACCAGTTGCAAGTTTCCCTCACCCCTATAACACTGCAAATTAAAAATATGTGGCTATTTGAAATGGATGAATTATTTTGAACTATCCTGTATTTAATTTTGCTACCTTTCCTTTGCATGCTCCACAGAAATAACTATTGATGTACATTACTTGCAAACACACTAATTTTTAAGACATTCACTGTCAGTATTACTATAAATCAACAGTTATTGTTTGTTTAGAGCATATCTCTCAGAAACATACCAACATTGTTTACATAGTAGTGGTGGTGAAGAGACAAGATTATAATTGAAATCGACCAGGAACTATACTCCATCCACTGCAAGAATGACAAAAAAGTAAACAAAACAATGTGACTTGAAGTTGAGTAATATGGCTTTATCATATACATTTTAATGCAACATGCAAAATTCATGTACAGTTGTCATTCGAACAACCAATAGGACTTGACGAAATAATAATAATAATAATATTTTATTGTCATTAAGCTTGCACAGCAATAGACAACGTCAAGAACAAAATACATGTGAAATATATTATAAAATAATATAAAATTATAACCCATTTTATGTTTAAGTTGCACTAAAATACAATTTTTTTTAATTTCAAGAAATTCTTGAGTTGAGTACAATGGTGTAGCAACTACGCAGGCATACAGTTTATGTTTAAATACATTCATAGGCATATTTGTCACATCAAGAGGTAGCTTATTAAATAGCCTTATCCTAGAGCTTCATAACTATTCAGGGATTTTGAGAGTCTATGATAGGGTATATTTATATGCCTGCTGTTTCTTGTAGTATAGGAATGTACATCTTGTCTACTTTGTAGCTGTGGCAAATTTTTCTTTACATACAACAGCACAGTGTAAATATATAGATTTATCACAGTTATAAATTTTAACTTAATGAACAGTGGCTTACAATGAACTAATTTGTGTGAGTTGGTAATTATTCTCACAGCTCTTTTCTGCAGTATTAAAATTTCTTGTACATAACTGCAGTTCCCCCAAAGTAAAATTCCATATGAAATAATGCTTTGAAAGAAAGCGAAGTAAGCTGATCTTACGTAATCTTCAGGTACATGACTGTTTAGATTCCTTCACAAATATATAACCCTGGAGAACTTGGCAGTTATGTATTTAATATGTGGTTCCCATGATAATTTATTATCAATGACAATACCTAGAAATTTCACATTGTCTGAACTATTATCGATCGGGATGCCTCTAAGCCTGAAAAACATATGCTGGGTTTTACTTTCATTCAGCAAAAAACCATTAGCTCTGAACCATAAAGAAGATTGATACAGGGTATTATCAGTTATGCCTTTAAGCGAGTGTTAAAGTCAGAGCTGGCATTAAAGAAGGTAGTATCATCTGCATATAGTATTGTGTGAGCAGTGACGCAAAATGATAAATCATTCATCATGAGAGCAAACAATAAAATCCCAAGAACCGAACCTTGAGGTACACCGCATTTGACCTCAGCTACATTTGACCTCTCCATTCCTATGCAGACAATTTGTCTACGGTTCTGAAGGTATGAATGAAATAGTTTAAGATCTGTACCACCAAAGCCCCATATATTTGTTTACATTCACTATATTCTTAAAGCAGATGGAGCATAGTGCATACATGCTATGGTTTACACTTGTAAGTGAAAAATACTAAGTACAGTGCTTGCAATACCATTTTTTGCACATATTAGGCACATCAACTTCTCCCAGCTTTAACAAGTGAATAGTTGCTAAAGTCGTTTTCATGTTCAGAAGACACAATGGCGTTTATACCGCACAGTGTTGCCAATACAGCGCTAGCTCATGTCGCCGGGAAATGATGAGCTTCCTTCACAATGAAGATGTTACATATTTTGTATATATAATGATAATTATATGTAATTTCGTGTGCTGACTCGCTAAAAATGTTAGAAAAGACTTATGGTGAATCACTTTTATCAAAAACACGGGCTTACGAGTGGTACAAAGCGTTCAAGGAGGGCCGAGAGATCCTCGAAGACATGCCTCGTTCTGGACGACCTTCGACCTCTTCAACCGATGACATCAAAAAAGTGAAGAAAATTGTGCTCGATAATCGCCATTCCAACTTAAGAGGGAGGTGGAGTTTGGCGAAGGTCGCCGTGGAAAGTGCTTAAATTTAACATGGGCTTTTTTGCATTTTGTTGAATATAACGTTTTAGGACAAAAATTTGCCGGAAAACACAGTAGATGTGAACTTACTTTATGAAACTTTGAGTACATGACACATTTATGCAATTTCAGTTCGATAAATGTGCACAAATTCCATTATTTTTTTTCAATTTCCCATAAGGAAAAACGTAAATAAGCACAGAATGGTTATAAGATTTGTGGGTAGCACCAACGAAAATGGCCATTATGATGCATACTAACGTAATGCTCAATCCTTTTACGACTAAGCTAGGGAGGGCTTTTCTTTCAAAAGTCACTTGCACAGCCCAAAATGATTGTTTAAAAATGTCATGTATTATCGACGGGAAAGATACGGCCGCTTCTGCCGAATTTCATTCATCATAGTTCGCCACTTGACCATTAGATGTCTCTGTTCGAATTGCCTCAGGCTGACGGCGAGGGCTAGTTTGCGCGGGTGTTTGAATCCTCTGCACAGCTGGGTTCCGTCCCCTCGTCAGAAGGTCCCGTAGCTGTCACAGCTTGATTTATTGCCTCTTTCCCAGGCAAGAAACCAAGAAAGCAGGAAGGCCATGAGTTTGTGTATGTTTGAGTGTAGAGAAGCAGAGCATATTTACGGTGAATTGGAACCAGTGACACAGTAACTTTATCTCGACCCCTACCGCCAAGGACGTATTTAGGGGGTCCAGGTGTCCCAACCTCCCTCCGAAAGACTTACCAAGTACAAAAATTAAATAATGAAAATAGTGAGGTCATAAAATAACTTCAATTAAGTAATGAAAATAAGGTTGTTGTTTAATCGCAAATTGTTTATTTCCGCAAAAATATTGGAAAGCAATACGACTTTGAATGACAGTACCAAAGAAGATTTATGCAAGAATTATTACTACTTATAATAACGTGCAAAATATTACCAGGAATTTTACTTTCGTCAACTGGATCTAACATCATTTTTTCATACTCAATAAATATTATATTCTTTATCTATTTGACATTAATTTCCTTGCCAGGGAAGTTTCTATTTTTTACAAATTTTGCCGACCTTAACTACACGTAAGCTAGATAATGAAAACGTGTTGTTATACCGCCTTCTTACCTATTCATGCAATAAAAATATTTTAATTAATTTAATCTAATTATACTTATTTTAATTTAACATTATTAATATTATTATTTTGAGACATTACGTTAGGACGCCCCTCCGAAATATATATCTAGATACGTGCCTCGTGTTCGATTTGAATAAAATGTAGAAAAGGCGGGGAGAGTGGTAGCGCTTCCTCTTTTTACATTTCGATAGTTTTACCTCACATGTAGTACTTTGTGAGTCAACGGTGCAGATAGGAAATGCGTGTACACACACACACACACACATAATTGATGATTCGCAAAGGAACTTCGTTAAATTCCCATGCTTGTTCCGCTCACAAATCACATCCTCTCCAAATTACAGTGACGTGCGGTGACGTCGACACTTGGGGTAGCACTTAGTTCTGGATTTTAAGGTGTTGGGAAGTAGTAGAGAAATACGATAACGTCGGTCGCTATTTAATATTCGCAATTAATTTGTATGTACTTATAACTAATTTGCACGGGTTTTAATTAATTTGCGCGTACTTAGAATTCATTTGCAAGTACTTAGAGTACTTTACATTTATGTATTTGCATGTTTATAACTTTTTATGAATATATATTTATTTATTTTATGAAAAATATGTATATAGAAGGTAATTAGAGGTACTAAACGCTATGCATATGGTTTTATATTCATTACTGCAAAGTATGTAATGTATCAATCGATAATATTAATGTTTATAATATTGAAAATAAGAGTTTATGGTTTATGAACCGCTATGAACGGTGGTAATGGCTGTAGGTACAGGTGTTAATGGTACGAAAGAAGACGGTCCCGGTACTCGAACCCGCGATATGTAATATTATTAATTAGTACTATGCAATTATTTCATTATGTTATAAAAGACGGTGGTGCAACACGCCAGACAGAAGACGGTGAGCTCCGCGCTGAGGGTAGAGGAGAAAGGAATTTGGGGAGTGTGCGGTCAAGGTCAAATGACGTCAGAACGTCAGAACAAAGAAGGAACCCAATTGACCAATCAGAGATCGCGTCGGTAGATTTTCAGAACCGGTTTTTCCAAGGTCAACTAGTACGCAAGAACAGGGGAAAGCTATGCACTACTGTAGGGCAGGGGAGGGATTCAACCAGACAACAAAGGATGTCTGAAAATGCGCAGCAAGGGTCAAATTTTTGAAGCTATGCGTCGCTTGTAGAACCGGTTTCCGCCGCCAATTAATATTCCGCTCAGGGTTGCCCCAAGGCACAGGACGCTTTAGCGCAGGTTTTTTTTATCTGTACTATGAAGAAGGGAGAGCTATCAGGGACGGGGCCTACAGTTTTCACCATTTGCTTTTATCACAGGGTAACGAACCTAGGACCCTTTGATTATTAATTTAGGTAGTAAATGTATGTTACTGTGTGCTATTTAACTTAATTTTGAGTTTATTTTTTACCAAACTTTGACTTTATGTCAAACATTTTCACAGCTTATTTTTATTTTTACAAAAATAACACTATTTGTACTATTCAGGCAATATTTTTTATTAAATTTTGGACTCGCAAAGACATTTTTTCAACTTTTAATTTATTATTTTACAATTTTATGTTAATTTTTACCAAAATAACACTATACTATTCAGGCAACATTTTTTCATTAATTTTGGATTCAGAAAGACATTTTTTTCAACTTTTAACTTATTATTTTACAATTTTATGTTAATTTGTTATCAAAAAAAAACTATTTATACTATTCGGGCAACATTTTTTATTAAATTTTGGACTCACAAAGACATTTTTTCAACTTTTAACTTATTATTTTACAACTTTACGTTAATTTTTTACCAAAATAACACTATTTGTACTATTCAGGCAACATTTTTTATTAAATTTTGGACTCACAAAGACATTTTTTCAACTTTTAAGTTATTATTTTACAACTTTATGTTAATTTTTTACCAAAATAACACTATTTGTACTATTCAGGCAACATTTTTTATTAAATTTTGGATTCACAAAGACATTTTTTTCAACTTTTAACTTATTATTTTACAACTTTATATTAAACTTTTTACCAAAATAACACTATTTGTACTATTCAGGCAACATTTTTTATTAAATTTTGGACTCACAAAGACATTTTTTCAACTTTTAACTTATTATTTTACAACTTTATGTTAATTTTTTACCAAAATAACACTATTTGTACTATTCAGGCAACATTTTTTATTAAATTTTGGACTCACAAAGACATTTTTTCAACTTTTAACTTATTATTTTACAACTTTATGTTAACTTTTTACCAAAATAACACTATTTATACTATTCAGGAAAGACTTTTAGTTACATTTTCCACACACAAAGTGTGTGTTCTCAACTTCTATCTGTTTATTTCACAAGTTTATTTATTACATTTTGGACACACACACACACACTTACACAGACACACATATACACATACACACATACATACACACACACACACACACACACACACACACACTCACAGAAAGAGAGAGAGAGAGAGAGATTTTTTCCAAGTTTACAGGATTATTCTCCACGTTTGCTCAAATAACACAATTGAAATGTGTTTTGAATTAAATTTTGTACACATGAAGTGTGTTTCGTCAAGTTTTACCCTTTTATTTTACAAGTTTAGGCTTAATATTACTCAAATAACACAATTTAATCCAGTCAGGAAGGATTTGTTATTATATTTTGGATGCACAAAGAGATGTTTTCACCTTTTTTACTGATTTTTTCCAGGGTATGTATTAATTTTTATTTATTTTGTTTTGTATTATATATACATTTACAAATTTTTAACTTAGAGTTTAGTATTTATTTAAATCTTTTCAAAAACACTAAAGAAAAAGTACTTTTAGCTAAAATGCAAGCCACAGAATATATTATTATTATTATTATTATTATTATTATTATTATTATTATTATTATTATTATTATTATTAGGGTTTACTGATTTCCACTATGCTATTTTTGGTTCTGTATTTCTATATGTATTTATTTAGGTCAGGTTACGCCTGCTACGTAGGAAAGTTTGTTTATTTTAGAGTTTGCTGAGTATTTTGTTACTTTTATACTAGGTAAAGTTTCCTAAATATATCAGGTAGGGCTCCATCCATATACTTTTGTTTTTGCTATTTTGGAGATGATGCGATCAGCACCACTCTCCATTTGATTTTTATATTATGTACCCAATATTATTTTGAGGCTTAGTGAATTCTAGAGCCTATTTATGCAGGGGAGAAGGCTTGAAAATTTTGATCTCAGATAACCCACAACTATTATTTTAAAGGATATTTTACACTTATTATGTACCACTAGAATATCAAAGCTTGCTTAATTGTTATGTCTGTAACGCTGTTATTGTATTTATAGCTAAGGCTTACTGGATAAAGTACACGAAATGTTTAACATTTCGACTATTTGCCTTTATACGAGGCCAAATTTTTTAGTGTAACGAAAATTATTGTGTGTCTATAAAGACTGAAATCCTTTTACCGATGGGTCCATAACTGGACGCTTACCAACATTGTTTTTTTTTTTTAAATATATATATATAACCATTTATCAATATATTGACAATTCACATGACAAGACAAAGTTCACAGACGACTGACTATATGAATCATAGGTCATTTGCTAAACTTTTTTCCTATTCTAGAAGAATAATTTAGCCTTATAGCCTTTTCCAAGGTATTTTTGAAGTATTACTGGTGTTTTGGGTGCATCAACACTTGGGTTATTTCCATTTGGTTTATTATATGAGGCTACAATCACTATCTGAACACTGAAATTCTCTGATTGAAACTAAAAGCTTAGGCTGTAACTAGGGACTTAGTATGTATATCGACAATTTATAGGACAACACGAACCTTACAAAGGATTGTAGGCCAACACGCCAGAGCTTTGTTAACCTGCAAGAAGCATTTACAGCTAATGCTACGAGGAAATGAGGTTGATTTTTTACTGTTTCACAAGAATGCTACCTTTTATACACCCAATATTTGCTTTTTCAAGTAACTACATGTACCAGAAGTACTTACAGGCCAACTCTAACTAGACTTCGATTTATGTAAATGTAGCAAGAACTATATTTCTGAGGAAGTACGCAAAAGCAGATTACCCGATTAAAGTATCTGAAAAACAGATTATTCTATGTAAGTATATTTTTATTGACTGGATTATTTAACAGATCAAACAGGAAGACTGCAAAATTCATTAAATGTAGTTCTATAGTATGTCAAAAAGAACAAATATAAGATTTTGCTTTTTTTTTTTTTTGCTTCTGAGGCTAATTGCGACGCTAAGGGTAAATGGCGAGGAAATGTAACGGAGGAGAAACAGTCCCAAAAGTTATGGGCTGCATGTAAGTTATTACCACAGAGATATTACAGTAGGTGTAGGTTCTACCACCAGAACATTTCTATTATAATAATACTGGTTATGCTGTACTGTTAGCTAAAGATGCTGATATTTGAGAAACTTAAAAGCTTATTTGCAAAATTTTAAGATAAATAATAATCTGTTAGACTGTAAACATATTTTATATCCATTCTGCACAAGATCCGATGACAAAATTTAAAAATTGTAATCGCCCAGACAGGGACTCGAACCCTGGACAGATAGGTTAAAAGCCTAACGCTATACCAACTAAGCTATCTGGGCACAAGGTATTATTTTCTTGAAAAGTTAGTTATGTTAAGAAATATATTAAACGAAGCAATTTTCAATTGCTCAATAATACACCCGCACTTCACATCAACCGTTCCTAAATACGCGTTCATTCCGATAAATTCACAGCACAAAACACGAAGCAACAAACACTCACACTATCCCACGCGCTTTCCACAACTGCAAATGCAAGCATCCACACAAGATCACTTTGAAAATCTCTGAAACAACAGAAAGTGATACCAACCTATTTCCTTAATTTTATCCGTCACAAAGGAAAGATATATCAGTTTGGAGATAAAAATTACGCGGAGGAATCAGAATCATTTTAGCAGAACGAGTATGTACATTAATATTTAAGTAATAAAGTGTCATTCAATGGCGTGCCCGGGGCGAAGGGGGGGTGGATGGTAGACATAACCCCCTTTTGGCCCAGTATATCTAAGAAAAAACGTCAAAGGAAGGAAAAGATGACAAAATGGGGACCGTAAAAAGACCCTGGGAACACCACTTGCGACATAATAATAGAACTTAAAACATATTCGGGCCTCCCCGATGGCGCAGTGGTAGTGTCGTCGCCTTGTAATCAAGGGGTTCCGGGTTCGATACCCGGTGGAGGCACAAGTGTTTCAGATCCCATTTTAAACTGTAGGTCCAGTCCCGATTAGCCTTACTGTGCATAAAGTGGACTTAAAACAACAAATCAATCAATCAATCATTAAAACATATTCTTGTGCTCATAATATGCAGAATGTATACGATTTACTTCTATGCCATGTACAAATATCAGTAGATAGTTCTTTCTCAGATAGCTTTATTTTCACCCCAAGTTTTATTCAAAAGCAGTCAATTTATTGATTGTAAAATTTGTGAAAGAGCTCACTTGAATTACTGCGTAAATAATTTGGCAGTTGCAAACACTGGTAGCGGTCAACACTTCTGGCGTAATTTGAGCTGGACCGACCAGGAAGCAGGGTGCAGGACCAAGGTCCGTCCAATCTTCCCTCCCTCCCTGAGAAAACTCTTCACGGGGGTGCAGAAATTCCACTGCCCCAACTCTCAATGTCAACTTTTTTTACGCGTTTTACATTTCGCGAAATCTAAAATAATTTGTAATATAATATGATATATATGGAATTTAGAACAGTGATAATAACTTCTTTTAGTTATTTTATGACTAACAATTATTATTATATTTGCGATCTTGTTTACGTGTTCATGAAGACAAATATTCGTTACTAGTTTTTGCTGGCAACGTACCCATAGATGAATCCTTCTGCTTTCGGTTGAACTCGGCTATTTTCGGGAATCACGCAAGCTCGGAAAGCACAGCTTTTTGTAGAAGCTTTGTGGACGGGTTCCACCAGAATTTCACGCTTCGCCATGTGACTCCTTCGGAGGCCTTATTTTCCCGCAGAACGGCTGCAAGCATTGAGGCTGGTGCTTGCTACAGAGCTGCTGGGGGAGTTTGCGGCCGCATTTTTTCGCGAAATCGAGTGCGATGGAAACTAAATACGGTTAGAACATTAAGTACATTAAATGATATTCGAATTATGCAAGCAGTGCTTGCATTGCTTATACTATATCTTCGCCTCTGATAGAACATCACTACTTCCAAACAAACTTGATGTGGCTCTTACAGAAACATCTGTTTTTGGAGTGGAACGATTACGAAAAGGTTTACACTGGCCTCCCCGATGGTGCAGTGCTAGCGTCGTCGCCTTGTAATCAAGGGGTTCAAGGTTCAATACCCGGTGGAGGCACATAGTGGTTCGGATTCAACTTTAAACTGTAGGTCCAGTCCCGCTTAGCTTTACTGTGCATAAAGTGGACTTAAAACACTAAATCAATCAACCAACAAAAAGGTTTACTGTTTCTTTGCAAATCTTCAATTAATGTAAAATTTAGTATAAGAACATAATTTTTGCTGACTTTCTAACTTGAGATTTAAAGACAAATTATTACTTCGAATTCTTCATTAACAATAACAAAAGTGATATAAAATATTGGATAAAATTCTTGCCTTCGCTGAGAATCAAATTAGAGATGTACAGGTTAGGAAAGTGGAGGGAGAATTTCCTGGCGTCTGCCCCTTCAATGTGAACGGTGCCTCCTATGTTCTACATTCCATTCAAAATTTCTTCTTAGTTTCAGATATATTTTGCACCCCCTATAGCATAATGGTAAAGGTGACCCTTGTAATTTAAAATGTCCCGAGTTTGGTATCCGGTGGACGCCTAATAGCATAGAATAGTTAGGGTATAGAAGATTACCCCACATTTAAACCTCGCTGCGCTTAAAAATTGCATTTCCATCGGTGGCCAGTAGATGGCGCGGCCGTCTTCTTTTGCTGTTTCCAGCACAAATTGGGGGGAGATCTCTTTCGGTGACAGTCACGTGGGTTTCAAACGTCCTTATTGGTCAGATCTCTTGTATCCCAGCAAGGCTGTTACCAATGGCAAGGGCTTTCTTTTTCGCTGGTTCCCTTCCAAGCACCGCTGTTAGGGGTGGGGTGAAGAGATGGGATGGGTGATGCGTTTCCGCCACCGCAAAGTTCTTCGGAATCTTTTACTCGAAAGTAAGGTTGCCTTTCCTATGCAATTAACAGATTCTTTGAGTGTTTATTTGAAGGCGAAATTGGGAATGTAAAATGTAGGCATTTTCAACTGGCGCCTGAATTTTCAAATTCAGTTCTCAAAAAACTTTTTTTTAAAATATTTCAACTTCGCTTGTGGAAATTTCCATTACCACTTTTGAAATAACGAGTACAGTGTATGGGCCTCCCCGATGGCGCAGTGGTAGCATCGTCGCCTTGTAATCAAGGGGTTCCGGGTTCGATACTCGGTGGAGCAACAAGTGGTTCGGATCCCACTTTAAACTGTAGGTCTAGTCCCGATTGGTCTGAGCAAAAAGAAAAAAATAATAACTCATAACTGAAGTACAAACTGGGGGCGGCGAATTCCATGCACCGGCGCAACAATCATTTATTGACTGCAACAATCTTTACTCGACCTCGCCGCACAAGAAATGAAAATGAACTGAATAACGTGAAATTCAAATAATTTTTGTTTCACTTTGCTCGAAATAAAATCGTTTCTTTAAGATAGGGTGACCTTTCGTCTTGCCGGACCCTGTGGCCGAGTGGTTAGCACATAGCGCTGCAACGCCAAGGGTCCCGGGTTCGAATCCCGCTAGGGCTTGGTTGTTTGTGAATGTCCATTCATCAATTTCATCATTTCATCACTCATCCCCATCTTCGCAAATTAGCCAAGAGGCACAAAACGCGAAGTAAAATAACCTAAATCAATCAATCAATCAATCAACCATTCGTCTCGTTTTGACCGGGAGAGTCCCGTTTCATAGGCGTGTCCCAGTTGTCCCGTCGATATTATACAAGAAACACTATTTGTCCCGTTTTTTAAAAGTCTAGGAATTAGCTTGAAAACCAAGTCTAAATTTGAGAGATTCTTAAAAAGAATTACTTTCTGTGTCTTGGCGGAAATTCAAATGTCAAATCCCGCGTTTTGTGTTAGATATTAATATGTGATGCAACTTTTTCGGGGAGCTTTATTAACGGTTAGTAAAGAATAAAGTTGTTCTCAAGAAGATTGGTCCTTCTGCAAAATACTTCTGGCATAGTAGTCATAGCGAGATTATAAAAATTAATAGCTCTTGACAACGAGAGATCATATTTTACATAGATATTGTTCATGATGTATCATTTATGTGATCTATAATAACTAATAAAAAAGGTAAAGTGCTCCCCTGTGCTTTCCACCACGCCATGAAGGCGTATCTCGGCCGAAGCTTGGAGTGATGTGATCAGCACCACGCCCCTGGCCGCATTTACCTCCCAGAGTTTCCTCCAGGCATCCACTTTATACAACACTGGGCGAGCGCCGGAGCCGCATAAACAGGTGGAAAAAGTCCCGGTTCTCTCAGCCGGGGATCGAACCCGGGCCTCTCGCATGGTAGTCAGACGCCATACCGACTTTGGTCGGGTCATTCATTCCATGTCAAATCAGGCAGGAGTTGACCCTCATAGTCACGATGTTGATGACATTTCGGACACAGCTTTCTTTGCTCCAAAACCTGTGAAAGGATTTTGCAGAAATATGATTATTACGAATTATATGAGGGTTGTTCAAAATGTCATTTTTGAGCAACATGCTCTTTTCAATTAAGTATATCTCGGGAACGAACGAAGATACAGAAGCGTTCTTGAGCTCGTTGTAAAGGGGAAAAACGGTTGCATATTATGAGATGATAAAATGTTGAAACTTTGTAAAATTTGAACACACTGTTCAAATGTTCAAATTTCAAGTTTCAACAGCTCAAAACATCCCCCATCGATTCTTCTCATTTTTGAATATTTTTAACTACCATCCTTCCTCTTCATACTAATAAAGTTTTATCGAGGTTTTTTTTTATATATATAAGAGAGAAAAATGAATTTGAAATTTGTCCTGCATCAGCAATGAACTGAGCTATAATGAGACTTTTCATTTGTGTCGCGCTAGAGGATATACATACGTACTGTTCAGGGACAGATGATATTCCTCTTGATAATTGCCTTTATTTTGTGCTGTTATTGCTAATTTATACGTTACTGTTTTCATATTTTTAGCCGCGTTCATGGGGACGAGATGTGGGAGTGTTGTGAAAACTTCTGTGTTAGCCAAAAAAAAAAAAGTTGAAAACGACGAATGTTGGGAATGATTCCGTAAAAGATGGATTTTGGTCAGTTGTTAGACCTCTACTAGAAGAAAAAAATCTCAAAAGTTCACGTCCTTCTCCCCTGTGCTTCCCCTCAAGCATCGGATTCACAGACTCTTAGTTACTGGCTTATATCTAAGCAGTTATTTTTCTATTAAACTTTTGATCCTCATTAGATTGACTGAAGAAAAGGTAATGTTTCGTTGTTCAATAATGCGTAACGATCTGTAGGATTTTATGTTTTGGTAATGAACGATACCCCTATAAGATTGGATCACATATAAAGACGAATTCAAAGGAATTATTTTCCGGAGAGGGGCATCGTAACGATCTGTAGAATATTTTAAATGTAACGTACAACAAACTCTAAAATCCCAGACATTTAGCCATCACCTTTCCAATCAGGAAATTGCTAGAACCATCTAAGGAATGTCTTGTTAGACATTGCCGAGCTTCCTTGATCGCCGTCGTTGCAAACAGGTGTAAACGATCGCAATCAAGGAAGAGTCTACAGATAACTGAGTCGGCATTACTGAGTAAATTCGATTGGAATAAATGTCTGGGAGGAGAGAGGTCAGTGGTCAGTTCTAAGTCAGTCAATCGAGGAGCGAGTACGAGGATTACGAAGAGAGATAAGAGGACGCCTTGGGGAGACCGTGTCGAGACGAGTCGCAAGTCAGACTCTTTGTATAGTCTCGAGCGTAACCTCTCATCGCATATCTTCAGCTGTAGTGCAGAGACAAGTATACCCTTTCCAATAAGCCATGTTCATCCAGTCTTTGGGGGTTTAAAACTCAAGTGGTGTGTCTTGCCACACGTAGGGTTACCAGACGTCCGGTTTTTCCCGGACATGTCCTACATTTTAGCCTTATGTCCGGCGTCCGGG
Source organism: Lepisma saccharinum (assembly GCF_977018435.1). Lineage (NCBI taxonomy): Eukaryota > Metazoa > Arthropoda > Insecta > Zygentoma > Lepismatidae > Lepisma > Lepisma saccharinum. The sequence continues at coordinate 35,097 of NW_028143236.1, read as the reverse complement.
AGGAATTTGAAAAATATCATAAAAGTCCTACATTTTGAGCGTCACAAAATATTAATTAGGAAAATAGGTAACAGAAAGAAATCATGCAAGTTACAAGTCTATGGACTACGCTTCCAAACTCAATAGTGAAATTTATTTTGCTTCAGTCATTGATGTCCGTGTGCACGAACGAAGATCAAATTTTAAACTCGGATCGGGAAAGGATCACTGGAAAATTCCATTGCACGAAGACGGTTCAACACTTGTTTATCTTCTGATCGGCCATTCGCGACCGTTTTGGTGTGTGATCCTGGTTCACGATACTGACGCTTCGACTGCAGGCAGTTGTTTTTTAATATAAAAAGAGCGGAAAGTGATATCGAGGGCGTGCAAACGCTAGAGATGTTGGATGTACAATGCTGATAATTCGAGAACTATGTAAACTAAAAACTGCCAAAATAATAATAATAATTTGTGGTTCTGTGGTGCAAAGTTGTAATGTTTATAAATACTGTACTTTCTATCCCAGAACACAAAACATATATAAATGTCATATATTACGTGCAAGGTAAATTAGAACACAGCAATGTTTACGATATTGCTACAGGGTGTTGGAAATATGATTGTATAAATTTACGAAAATACATGTTACTGGCTATTTACACGACACGACAATATAAATATATAAGAATTAAGAAATGAAAAATTCAAATAGTTACCACAGTACAGTAATAATAGAAATAATAATAATAATATGTCTTTATTGCGGGCGAGGTTCAGCGTACACTGTTCTCTAAAAATAGAATGAATTTCGTAAGGCATTAAAGTCCCGTAGAAGAAGCTTCCATGCTTTCTCCTTCTTTTGTGTTGTGCCGTCAGTTCTTTTTTAATATCATTATTTCTTTACACTCCACTACATCCTTGTACATATTGACAAGGTTGATTAGTACATCTCTCAAATTCAGAGAAGTTTGCAGCCCGAATTATCTTCTTCTCCTACATGTTGATACTTTACCACATCACATTACTCTATGGGGTTCTTGGTTGTAATTTGTGTTAGCCAACCAATCAGGTATAGCCTTACAAATTAATCTCGGATCAGTTGAACGGAATCTCCTGAACGTCGTTTTTCGTTGGTGCAATGCAAATCCTTAAACCAAGTTCATTTATTGTGGATTAAAATTGATCTCGTTCATCTGAACTTCGAAATAATCGGCATTGGTGAACGCGGCCATGAGTCATTGCCCCCCCCCCCAAAAGTTTGTCCTGCTATTAAACAAACAGGAAAACGGAAGCACTTAATGAACAAAGTTTTGGGACCACTTTCTGATAACGTCACTGTTCAATGCCTGAGCAGAATTTCTTGCCTTAGGGTTTATACTGATGGAACAAGGTCTTGCCCATTCTGATTCAATATTCAATACAATTTGATTGTAAAGCAGGGGTATAGATAACAAAATTATTCATGGTGTCTGCCAGTCAAGAAAGTCATGGTAGTCAAGAAAAAGTAAATATGTTAACAAGTAGGTCAAGAATTTTTGCTATCATAATGACTGAATGGTTGATTTAGTTTATTTTACTTCACTTTCTTCTGTCCCTTTGGCTAATCGCGAAGATGAGGATGAATGGTGGTAAGATAAGATGGATGAAGGGACAGTCACAAACATATAGGGACAACCGACACAAGCCCCACATGAGTTTATACTGGCTGTGAGTAGACGCCAAAGCCTCGCTTATCTGCCAAACACAGTTCAGGCTCTTTAGTAGGGTTTTTCATTAAATAAATATTTATTTTCTTAATTACTAATTTTCAACTTTACCTAAGTAGGGGTGGAATAAATAGACATTAAGAAAAACGGAAAAAGGTATAGAAAAGTCCAGAAAAAGTCAAGAATTCTGGATGCGTTATTTTGGTAGACACCCTGGACACTACTCAAGATGAAACTTCTCGAACCATTTTCAATTACGGTAACTGCTGAATATTTGTTTGCCATTACAGGTCATAATTCAAATGTTGAGAGAGTACTTTCATTACCATCTGCACAACAGACTCACGAGAGAAATTATTTTTTCATGAAGTCTGTAAAATGTTTGTTTGGTACTGGTCCCTATAATTTCAAAGAGTTTGGCTGTCCACTCTAACATAAATATAGTTTGGCTAAACCTGAAATTTTGATAAAGATTGTCTCCTCTGAGAAGTACCGCTTAAATCATGTAGTGAGAGGTGCATTGATTAGTATGATTGCAAGTTTTGAAATTTTGCATTTAAAAATTCATTAAGAATTCATTTTTTTTAAAACTGAAAAGTGTCACTTTTCAACTACTTTCTAAAGTGTTCTATAGAAATATCTATTATTTATTGAGAATGTTTTGTGTCCTACCTATATTTTGGGACAGCATGTCCTACATTTCCCTTACAGCGATCTGCTAACCCTAGCCACACGTATGTGTTTAGTCAGTACCACTTGCACCTTATCATCAGGTTTGCCATTAACAGCGAGTATGCCAATAGTTGGGGTGATGAATGATGAATGAGCTACATTACCCGTAGTACGATCCCACGTGGTGATAGATGCGAGATATTCATTTATTTCAATTCGAAATAAATGAAAATTGGAAGGATAGGCAATGATACGAATGTAAGTGGTTTTCACGTTATGTAAGAAATCATCTTTTAAAATAAAGACAAGTCTTGTCTTCCCCTGGAAAATAGAGACAAGTCTTCCTGTACTTTTAGAATTTTCTCGATTGTAACTATCAAATAAATTATGCGACAGAAAATTATTTGGAATAAAAATTATAGCCTAATTTATAAGCGTTAAACTGATATAAGTTTTAATGCATTTAATCAAAGAATCGCCATAAGATGTGTCTCCAAATAGAGGACTCGTACCCACCATCTTGATCACTGTCCAGCGGCTAAGTCCCTAATGATTGACGAATTGTTACACTTTTTGATAAAAGCAAGAGACTTGGTAGTATAATTGTTATGCCGTTTAAGGAATTTTCAGTCGAGGAGCCAATCGCTATGTGCGTGCCGATGCCTCCCATGTTCAAAATAGTCCACCGTATTAGATTTATTTTGGTTTGATATTTCTCGGGAACGGTGACGCCTATGAATGTCTGGTTTTCTCAGAAGTGCTCCAAATAGTATAAACTTTCACACTAAATCAATAAATCTATTTTTAAAAAATAAACGATTATTTTGTGAAATACTCATTTTTAAAGTATTTTGTGAGAATAACTGCATATTGAAAATTTTGTTGATGGTTATGTTCTTACATTTTCAGTCATATAAATTAGAGCTCATTCCAACATCTCGAATTGAGGTCTCAAGCAATAAAATTTTGTATAACTGTCATTTGTCCACTAACTTTATAAATATAAAAATAGTATTTTAAGAGGAAATCATGCCCCTCGACCGAGCGCGACCGTCCCCCCCTCCCTTTCCTAGAAAGACGAGTTTTCCCCGTTTATTTGTAAAAGAAGTAATCAATTCCACTCCTCCGTAACTATTGGACTTACGACCTTCATATTTTTATGGGACACTTTTTAAAGGTATATTTCATAATCTATTCACTCAAATTCTCTGTAGCAATAATGATTTCATACTTGATTTTAATTATATTGAGTTTGGTAACAGCGTACAATTGCCTCACTAAATGGTCGGCTTCTTACTTTCCGATTCCGTTTTCTTCCTCATTTTCAGCCAGGGTAAACAAAACAGGTTTCGAGAATCGACGGGACCGAGCGGGCAGGTTTCTAGTGTTTCGCCCGATGGGAGGGATTGAGAGAGAGGGGAGGGGGGAATGAACTGCCTAATCCAGAATAAATAGCTTCGGCCTTTTGCCATAGCCATGGGCAGGGGCAGCGTGACAAAATTCGCAGCAGCTTCTATTCTCCACTTGCTTGTGTCCATAGGAACACAGAGCAGATGGTAGGTTGGTTACTCTATCCCAGTGTACTCAACCTTTTCGAGACCTCGGCCTAGTATTTTTTTATTTTATAGGACGATGCCCAATCCCAACAAATTTATTCGTAAATACTTTTCAATTTTTTTTATAGTTTATACTAACAATTGGAAAGTGTGGTATAATCATAAAGACTGACAAATATAAATTTAAATTAGTTACCAATCACTGGACCAAGGCAATATTATAGCATATAAGTTCCTCAAGCCATCATCATTAAATTAATTTCTGTTCATTATTATTGACAAACCCCTTTCTGATAAAAAATATATAATATTATTCCGTATAAAATTGATTATTGTATTATTAAATTGATTGATTTTAATTGCGTAATTAAAACTGTCGGCCCCGTGGCGGAGTGCTTAGCACATCGCGCTACGACGACAGGGGTCCTGGGCTCGAATTCCGGCCTGGGCATGGATGTTTGTGAGTGTCCATTTATCAATTTCATCATATCATTCCTCATCACCATCCTCGCAAATTAGACAAAATGGCACAAAAAGCGAAGTAAAAGAAAGCAAATCAAATCAATAATTTTAATTAAAACTGTACTCACTATAGAAGTCAATTAAGCAGGAAGCCAGCAGAAGAATGACAGCTTATCGGCGAAACCCTGTCCTATCATATACACACAACAAATATGTACATGCGTAAAATATATAATTTAGTCAATAAACACTAGTTCAGCACTAATACCAGGCTGTCCCAGAAGTCCTGCACCATCAGCACACTGAGCCCCAAGAGATGAAGTTTGCGAGGGTAGGTGGCGCCACCGGTGAACGGCTGTTGGCAGGCATAGAGGACAGGTTCGTGGGATCAAGTGAAGGCACGCGCAGCATGTGTAGCGAGTGTTCCTTTGAAATTAAAGTGGGCAGGATGAGTGAGGACCAAATTGCACTTCGTGCAGTGCTAGCCTTTTTATGGAAAAAATGTCTAACAGCAAAAGCGGCAGCGGAGGAAATTTGTCGTGTGGAGAACGAAGAAGTGGTGAATCGATGGACAGCTTCCCGTTGGTTTAAAAAATTCGCTTCGGGTGATCTACGCCTCGCGGACAAGGCCCGCACGGGGCGACGAGTCTCTGCAGGATGCTGTGCATGCTTGCTACACCACAATCCAGCACACGTGTTAGCCAGAGTGGTTGGGGCATCCAAATCGACAGTAAAACTTCGCTTGCATGACATGGATTACACCAATAAACAGTCTCGACAAAGTTCACACGAGCTGACAGAGGTGCAGGCCCAGCGCAGAGTTGCAATTTGCCAGACATTGCTACAAAACCCGCATGATCTTCGTTTTTGGAGGAGAATTGTGACAGGAGACGAGAAGTGGGTGTTTCTGAAAACCCCGATACACGTAAACAGTGGGTAAAAAGAAGACAGGAGGCTATCGCCCATGTGAAACAGGACAGATTTGGGATAAAGCTCATGCTGAGTGTGTGGTGGAATATTGACGGGATTGTCCATTATGAGTTTGTTCCAGGAGATCATGCTGTAACAGGTGAAATGTATTCTGAACAATTACGCCGAGTGTATGCCATTCTGGACGGGAAATACCCGGCATTAACGAGGAGGAAGAGGTTACTGCTGCAAAATGACAATGCTCCCAGTCACCGGTCTCGAAGAGTGACCAACACACTAACTGAGCTTGACGGATTTGAGTTGTTACCTCATCCCGCCTATAGTCTGGAAGTTGCACCATCGGATTACGGTTTGTTTCGCTCTCTCTCATTTCCTGTGTGGTCGGCACTTCAGTTCATATGATGAGGTAAATTCTGCCTGTCGTGAGGTTTTCAATTCTAAACCTGCCACCTGGTATCGCCATCAGATTGAACTGTTGTCGCAGAGGTGGGTGAAGGTAATTGAACATGGAGGCCTGTACTTTGTTGAATAAAGTCTGTCTTTGTTTCTGATATTCTGTGTTTCGTTTTCGTTCTAGTATGGTGCAGGTCTTCTGGGACAGCCTGGTATTTTATTTTGATTCTGCAAACTCGGTGAAAAAAATAGTTGGCTTATTTTATTACAACTGAGCTTCTTTTTTTGTAAGTTATTCTAGTGAAACTTTTGCTGCCGTTTTCTGTCCGTAAGTTTGTTAATTCAGGAATGAATTAAAGTGATATCCAAACGAAGACAGTCACAAAATTGCAGGTTTTTACCTTGGAACACTAAAACACTTCTATCTTCATTTAACTTCTTGGATTCCATTTTCTTAGTTCCTCCATTCATATTGGGGGTTAGGCGTAGAGCTGACAACTCTGCACTGTAAAAAGCCATGTCAAGAATCAGCAATATAAGGCCATGGATGTTCCCAAGGTAAAATATTCCGGAGGTAAAATAGTCCCCCGTTCGGATCTCCGGGTGGGGACTACTTTGGGAGGTCCAAGGACAAAGGATAAGATCTACATTAGGAATAAGGATATTATATTAGGCACCTGGAATGTTCTAAGCCTTTACCGGCCTAGGGCATTTCAGTGTACAGTTAATGAGATAGTTAAGTATAAATTAGATGTAGTAGCTGTCCAGGAAGTTAGGTGGCCAGGAGAAGGGAATTGTAAAACTAAAAATTATACTTTTTCTATGGTGGTACTGAAAATCATAATTTTGGAACAGTCTTTTTCATAAATAATAGAATTATATCGGCTCTTAAAACAGTAGAATTTATTAATGATAGGATATCATATGCAGTTTTACAGAGTAGGTGGTGTAAAATTATTTTAATAAACATACATGCACCAACGGAAGATAAAGATGATGATACTAAAGATGATTTTTATACAGAGTTAGAACAGGTCTTTGATACATTTTCTCAGTATGATATGAAAATTCATTTAGGTGACTGTAATGCACAGATTGGCAAAGAAGAGACATTTAAACCCACGATTGGTAAAGAAAGTCTTCATGAATTAAGTAATGATAATGGTATAAGATTGATTACTTTTGCAACCTCAAAGAATTTAATTGTGAAAAGTACCACTTTTAAACATAAAGATATCCATAAATATACCTGGTCTTCTCCAGATGGTATAACTCATAATCAGATAGACCATATTCTCATTGATAAGAGAAGGCATACTAGTATAATTGACGTTCGTACACATAGAGATGCCAGTGACCATTATTTAGTAATTGCCAAATTAAGAGAAAGACTCTCAGTGTTAAATCATAATCAACAAAATCTACACATAGAGGTGCCAGTGACCATTATTTAGTAATTGCCAAATTAAGAGAAAGACTCTCAGTGTTAAATCATAATCAACAAAATCTAAAAGTTCTAAAATTTGATACAGGGAAGTTTACTGATGAAAGAATTAAGAAAGATTACCAAATTAAACTGTCAAATAGATTTGATGTTTTGCAGGATTTATATGATGATGAAAATATAAATGAAACAGACGTAAATAAGAATTGGGAGCACATACGTAATGCAATAGAATCAGCAGCTAAAGAAAGTATAGGATACCATAAACCGAGAAAAAGTAAGCCATGGTTTGATAATATATGTCATAATCTAATAGAAATAAGAAATCAGGCTAGACTTAGGAGGTTAAATAACTCTGATGATACGAATCTAAACAATTATAATAGAATAAAGCGAGAAGTTAACTGCACATTTAGAAGTAAAAAAAGAGATTACTTGAAAAGCAAAATTAACGAAATTGAAACAAACAGCAAAAATAAAAATATCAGAGATTTATATAAAGGTGTAAATGAGTTTAGAAAGGGGTGGCAACCTAAAGTAAACTTGATAAAAGATAAAGATGGTGTTTTTCTAGCTGACCCAAGCGATATTCTAAATAGATGGAAGAACTACTTTAATGACCTTTTAAATGTCCATGTAGGAGATAAATCAGAAGTGAATGAAGTACACACAGCAGAACCTTTAGTTCCAGAACCTAACTTGACTGAAGTTAAAGATGCTATTAAAAAGCTAAAGAATAACAAAGCACCTGGCATTGATTTAATACCAGCTGAGTTAATTAAATATGGTGGAAATTCGTTAATATGTCAAATTCATAAATTAATTTGTGTAATATGGAATAAAGAAGAAATTCCTCAACAGTGGCAAGAATCCATAATTGTTCCTGTGTTTAAAAAAGGTGATAAAATGAACTGCAATAATTACCGTGGAATTTCTCTCAACAACATATAAAATATTATCTAACATTCTTTTAACAAGACTAACCCCATACGCTAATGAAATTATAGGTGATTATCAATGTGGATTTAAACGTAACAGATCAACTACAGATCACATTTTTCACATCAGACAGACACTTGAAAAAAAGTGGGAATATAATCAAAATGTCCATCAGCTATTCATTGATTTCAAAAAAGCATATGATTCGGTGAAAAGAGATAAATTATATAATATATTAGTAGAGTTTGGAATACCTAAGAAGGTTGTTAGTATGATAAAAAATATGCACCAGTGAAACAGAAAGTAAAATTCGTGTGGGTATTAATATGTCTGACAAATTTACAATTCATGATGGGTTAAAACAAGGAGATGCATTATCTCCATTGCTCTTTAATTTTGCCTTAGAATATGCTGTTAGGAAGGTAAAAGAAACTAAAGAAGGACTAAAATTAAATGGTGTGACTCAGTTGTTAGCATATGCAGATGATGTAGACTTACTGGGGGATGATGTGAATACAATTAAGAATAATGCTAAAATATTTTTCAAAACTGCTAAAGAGATAGGTTTGGAAGTTAACCAAGAGAAAACTAAATATATGCTTACAGGCCGAAACCAAGTGTTAGATAATAATGAAAATCTAATTATTGATAACAACTCAGTAGTGGTATTTACGATATTATAAACTCGAGAAAAGAGGAGGTCTCGCCTGTACTAAAATTAGGCTAAGATGCCTATAAAAGCTTATTGCTCAAGTGTCCTCCTCTATCAAATTTAAGATTTTTGTACAAGAAAACTTTTTGAGAAAGGAGGACCCCCCTCTTAGATTGATGTGGCTACACCTAAATCTGCCAGATTGTTATTCATAAGCTTATTAAAAATATGTCTCTCTCGATATTGTTTTGGTTTTAGTTAACTACACAATAATACACTGTAAAATATAATCTTAAATACTTGTTTAAAATATTTTTGTACTATTATGTTAATATGTTGATCTGGAATGTTCTGAATTAGGACCAGGCTTAATTGATATATCTAATATTAAGATAATGTATTGTGCAAAAGTCTTCTAGAATTGCTCTGTTTGGTTTCGTGTGGGTATTCTCAATTTGCTGAGTCTCGCTGCTTGGCTTCGCGTAGCTATTCTCAATTTGTTGAGTCTCGCTGCTTGGCTTTGCGTGGCTATTCTCAATTTGTTGAGTCTCGTTGCTTGGTTTCGCGTGGGTAAGTCTTGCTGTTTGATAGATACAGCAATATACAAGATCGAAACATAACACACGCTATTATGGTCACTGCCTTTCTATGCCCGTGGAGACATGCAATTGCATGAGGTCAGTGATTCTCTAGGTCGGGTGCTTCTGTGGATCAATATTTATTCTACCTTCGCACATGTGGCTTTAGTTAGACAATCCGTCATAGTTTTATTAAGTACAGAATTTTAATTTGAACCCCAAAAAATTATATATAATAAACCTAGGACAAAAAAATACCCACACACTAAATATATATACACTAAGTACAAAAAACATATTGCTAAACCTAATTGATATTTTATATTAAATATAGAGTTTTAATTTAAACCCCAAGAAATCTGATATAATAAACTAATAATAAAAAAATATTAACATATTAAGTATACAAGGCATATTATTAAACACAATTAATATTTTATATTAAGTATAAAGTTTTAATTTGAACCCCCAAGAAATCTTATATAATAAATTAATAATAAAAATGCCAAATCAAAAATATTGTAAACAATGCAATAAAAATATATCTAGCCATAATTGGGCTAGGCACCAAAAGAATTGTGATCCGGAAAAATGCAGAACACTAACGAAAATATGCCCAAAATGCCATAGAAAATATAACATGGAATATTTCTTATATAAACATAAAAATACTTGTTATGTACAACCATCTACATCTTCATCTGGTCTAAAAAGAAAACTTGAAACGTCTAATAATACTAGATCAGCAAAAAAGCCATGCTATACACCTATTCATAGTAGTTTTAATAGCCAATTAAAAGATTAGCGTTTTATATCAGAGCCAAAATGTGATATTAAGAATTTTTTAAACAATATAAATCCTGATATGCAAGCTATTCTAAATGTACAAAATGGCTCTTATAAACTGTCTTTCAAATTATTTACACAATATAAGAAATCAAATGGTGCAAAATTTACACAGCCTCACATAACAGAAACTGTAGCTGTATACTCAAATACAAATTTAGACAAAATAATAAGCAGGTTGATAGAGCAATTAATTATTAAACACTCTGAATTCGCTGCTAAAGAATCAGGATGGAGTTTATGTGGATCTCCACACAAGTTATATATTAATATTTCTGAATTTAATCCATTACAAGGTTCTACATATTTACCATTACCTGCCAATATCAAAAACAAAAAAGCCGTGGTTAACATAGAAAATAATGATGAGAAATGCTTCCTGTGGTGTATTTTAGCTGCTTTGTTTCCAGTTTTAAGGAATCCACAGAGAATAAGTTATTATAAACAACATGAAAATGATTTTAATGATGTTATGGAGGGCTTAGAATATCCAATGTCTGTTCAAAATATTGATAAATTTGAAAAAAAAGCCAGAGATATCAATGGTAAACTATTATCTATTAATGTATTTATTTGTTCTACTGGTCGTGGCAATTGCTTGATAGAACCTCTCAGAATTAGTACACTTGATGATGAATCTGCTATTCCGATTGATTTGCTTTTAATTGAAGGGGATGGCACATACCATTACACTCTAATACGCAATCTTGAAGCTTTAGTAAGAAAACAACTAGACAAATCTAATAGAATATACAAGTTGTGCCGAAGATGTTTAACTGTATTTGATGGTCAAAAAATGGTAAATGGGGTTAGTGAAGAGAATGCAGAAATTGCTAAAAACAAGTTAGTTGACCATTTAAAATACTGTGGCAACCATAAACCTGTTCATATGGTGATGCCTAATCCAAATGAAAATGCCAAATTTAAAAAATTTGAAGCCTTGTTGGAACACCCAGCATATATAGTTTGTGATTTTGAGTCAAACCTGAAACCTCTTGCATTCTGCAGCCCAGATCCTGATGAATCTTCAATTACATCATACCAGTTACATGAACCTTCTAGTTTTTGTTATATAGTTATACGGGATGGTGTTGCTAGTGAACCACACTTATACATGGGACCAAATGCCATCAAATAATTTGCACATAGAATATAAAATGATTGCTATGACATAGCATCTAATATCTTATTAAAATCAAAACCTATGATGCCTTTAACAAAAAATCAGATTGAAGATTTTAACAATGCAGAAAAATGCCCGATATGTGATTTTAAATTTTCAAATACAAATATCAAGGTAAAACACCATTCTCATACAAATGGTAAATTTTTAATGGCTCTGTGTAATAGTTGTAATATTAAGATCCAGAGACCAAAATTTGTCCCAATATTTTGCCATGGTGCATCTAATTATGATTTTCATCATTTGATTAGGTACGAGGGGTTTGACAAGCAGAATTTAAATATTTTAGCAGAAAATAATGAGAAATATATATCTATTAGCAAAATAATTAAAGTTAATGGCGTTCCTATTCACTTAAGATTTCTTGATTCATACAGAATTCTGTCGGCTAGCTTGGCAACTCTGGCCAGTCAATTATCTGATGATCAATTTAAAATTACTTGTGATATGTTTCCAAATCAGGACTTGAAATTAATTAGGCGAAAAGGTGTATACCCATATGACTATGTTACAGATTTTTCAAAATTTGATGAGTGTGCTTTGCCACCACAAAAAGAGTTCTACAGTAAACTCAGGGCCTCCGGAATCACTGATGAAGATTATCACCATGCCAAGTTAATGTGGGACAATTTAAAATGCCAGACACTTGGTGATTATCATAAGGCATATTTAAAACTTGATGTAACTCTTTTAGCCGATATACTTCAGGCATTTAGAAAATCTTCAATGAAAAATTATAAACTGGATCCAATCTATTTCTACAGTGCTCCGGGCCTAGCATGGTCTGCAATGTTTTTGAACACTAAAATGCAATTGGATCTAATCCAGGATCAGGATATGTATTTGTTTATGGAACAATGTATACGTGGGGGCATGGTGCAATGTTCTCAAAGATATGCCAGATCTAATAACAAATATATTCTTGATTATGATCCAGCACTGCCATCAAATTATATACTTTATGTGGATGTCAACAGCCTGTATGGTCATGCTATGATGGATAAATTGCCATATGCAGAGCTTGAATGGGTCGAAGATTTTAATATTGGAGATCTTCAAGATTTTGATGATAATGATTATGGTCTATTCTTAGAGGTTGATTTGACAATTCCAGATAATTTACACACCAAGTTTTCTGATCTGCCCCCAATTTCTGAGGTTAAGTGTTCACCTGGTTCTAAACAAAAAAAATTAATGATGACTCTAGAGCCAAAACAGGATTATATAATATATTACAAAAACCTCCAGTTCCTAATAGATCATGGTGTTCAAGTTACCAAAGTTGGGAAAGTTTTGAGGTTCAGGCACTCAAGATGGTTGAAACCATATTGTTGTAACCCCGTTTTACCTGGGATCTGAGGTCACAGGGAAGTTTCATTTAAACATTTAGGTAGAGCTTAATAATATCTGTTGGCTGAACCTGCTCCGTTAGGAGGGTAGAGATATGGAAAGTTGGTGTAAAGGTTATTCACGCTTGTTCATACCTGGTAGGTGTGTGTGATGTCTTGTCCTGATGCTTCTCGCAGACCGAATCGTGAAAGTTGCCAAGGTTCTATCCAGCGACCCTCAGCTCACCAAACCGAGCGATCCCTTGCGACTTGTAGCATGCTAGGCAGCGGTAACTCCGTGTTCCATCGTCGTAGTTCAGCAGTGTAATGTGTTGTAAAGTAATCAGACTAGTTATCCATGTAACGTCGATGAGTGTCAAAATCCAAAAGAGATGGAGCTCCGGGTAGGAGCTTGCTTTTATCATCTCAGGCATCGAAAGGTTGTTAAACCTTTCGAACACGATGGATCTTGTTTAGATCCACGCGTTTGCCTTCCAGTTCCTTGTTTAACGGAAGTTACAAGTTAGCGCATTCTTGGGATCACTCGCTGGTCGGACAATTCCAGGAAATAAACAAGTGTGGATATTAACATGACGAGGTTTTCTCGGTTTAATAATCTCCATATCTCTACATTCCCCTTGTTGAAATAATCGAACCACTCTGCGATGGTCGACTACCTTCTCCGGAGTAGGTTAAATTTAAAAGTTATCATTTATTAACATATCAAACCGTAGAAAATCAATACATCATTCCATTCACCATAAAAAAAAGGAGATCACCAAAATAGTCATATCATCAATATCGTAGCACCAAACACCGTTGAGAAAAAAAATATAAAAACACGTAGAGAAAAAAATATTAAAAACTGTCAAAGCCTCGTGTATATTCACTGAGTACGATCATCAATAACGAAGTCCTGAGGCATGGATAAAAAATAATCAGATAAGTGTGACACTGAACTAGTTTTGAATGAACGATGACAACACCAAAATAAAAAAAACACATATCAGCACATTGTGAAGAAACGCCGTATAACGCACGTGGTTTCATTTACTGTTTGCGGAGTTCAAAGTACACTCGGCATAACACACACGATGTTGGGCGGAGCGTTGAGGTAAAGTTACCATGGCAACGCCTGTAGACTTCATGTCGCCATAGGCTGGACGTTCTTTGCAGCGGACGATAATAAAAAAAAAGACACAAAAGAATGAGACGTATCTCTAATCCAGTATGGGTAGCATTCATGGGCACAAACTTTGGCACTGTAAATGACATGCGTGTGTACTAATAGCGTGTGCCTTACGGTAGTTGAAGTAGCTGAGCACCGGAAAACTTTGAGCCGATGAAAAATAACATATGCATCATATGACGTCAGGAAACAAGAGCAGGATGCACTCAGTGGGAGGGGCCTTGGCGATGTAGGTCGCCGTGACGTTAGGGAAGTTCAGTCGGGAAGTCAAATTTGCGATGGCGCTTCGTGTCAAGCAACGTCCTGAGTAAAACGCTTCAGAGCTGGATCGCGGCCGGGATGATGGAAAAACAGCCAAGCGGGCCAAACGGGAACGGGTCCTTTGGTGCCGGAATTCCACAAGATCGTCGTCGGTCTCTGCGATGAGCCTAGGTCTGTCGCTCGATGGTACAAGCCGGTGGTCGTCATGATGAATCCGTCCGGTAGCATCCGTGGCGATGAGAATGAAACAAGCGCAAAAAAGGGGAAAATTAGGAAAAATGTGAAAGGTAATGGAGCAGATTTACAATAAATTATTGCGGGTGATAAATGCGATAGAAAAGGGGCTTTCATATAAAACTTGGCCGTTGTTGCTTATATGACGTAGAGTTTTTAAGGGGGCCTGTTTAGGAGTAACAGGTTTACATGAAGAAAGTTCGCCGGGGGGGAATGGGGGGGGAATAGGTGGTGGAATAGCCGGCATAGGGGCCGGGGGCTGCGGTGGTTTCACTTGAGGTGCCGGAAGTCGACGTACTTTCGAAAGAATGGTGGTACATTGAGTTGGAGTATTTATTTGTTTCGTACCAGAAGTGAAAGGGGCCGGGGGAAGAGGGGGTGGTGTGGGAATGACGGTTGTCTCCGGGGCATGCGAAAGTGATTGTAAGGCAATCGGGGCACTGATGGAAGGTTTCTCTAATCGTTGTCGGAGTGTGGTGACAGGTGATTTGGGGGAACGACAGCAAGATATAATTAATAATGCCAATAAAATAAGTATGCCAAGAAGAGCTATTACGATGGATGCGATAATAGCATAATGAGCTGGAGACATCTTGTTGGAGGGGTCTGAAATGAGAAAAGAAAGGGGAATTCAGCGATAATAGAACGAACTAAGTGATTACGAGACATTTCCTTCTGTAATATGTGTAAATGTCGTTTATAAAAGCAATTGCAAGAATTTTACGTGTCTTGTGGACAAAGGTTTAAGCGCCTTCGATTCGCTGCTAATAAAAAAAATTGAAAAAGAAGTGAAAAAGAGTAAGTAATAGATTTGTGTAAGAGTTCGTTGAAAAATAGAGTATGTTTTAATTTCATTGGATATGAGCTATACCATGTTGTATGCTATCAATAATTGAATTATAAAATTAAAGTAGAGAGTGGGAACATTTGCCTATATTTATTATATGCTTTGTTAACATATTTAGTGCATTGCAGCTTACAAAGAAGCAGTTCGCGTTACACCTGAGCGTAAATAAAAAAAAATTGCTATGGCCAAAAAGCCAAAAGTTCAAGCAAGTTCTACGCAGTTCATTTGTTCTTTAAATCATTCAAGTTCTATCTTAGTTCTTTCTTTCTTTATTTCGTTGTACTTTTTTCTTCATTTGAGCGTATATGTACCAGCAAATGGGAAAAAAATATTTGCTAGTTAGAATCATAAACACACTAAGTACTTATTAGTCAAATCAGCTAAGTGATATGTTCTGACTATTACTATGCGTATAATCGCAAATTATAAAAATAACATTAAAATATCTGTAGAAATAAATTATTAGGCAAGAGATTTATTATAAATGTTCCGACGATTGAAATAGCATTCTGTAATTCTGATCTTGTTAAAAATAAAAAATGAGTTCGTTCTAACGCAGAAATGCAGTGCGAGCACGGGAAGTGGGAAAAAAAGGGGGGGTGGATGAGCGTGAGAAAATGCTGGATCATGGGATGCTAGCATGTGCAATGTACGGAGCGAGGAGGCTAACGTAGTGGAGTGTTAATGAATGTTAGTGGGGTTTTATGGCACTAGTCGTAGCGGGCTTTGAGTCTAGAAATGGTAATAGTGTCAGTCTTTTGTTTACTCCTGCCGTCGATGAAAGTTACTGCGTAGGAATTCTCGTTAACTTTGCGAAGAATAGTTCCTTTATACTTATAAGAGGACGCAAAAGCTTTTGACACGCCTGCAGTTGGAGTGGCATCTAGAATCCATACATGTTGTCCTGGTGAGTACTGTATTTGTCTAGAAGTGCGGTCTATGTATTTTTTCTGCTGTTCGTAACGCTTGTGTAAGTTGTCATGTGCGGTCTTACGTATGGATGTCAGGAGTTCAAGTCTCTGTGCGTTCGTCTGGGAGATATTGTCGGGGTTCGAAGGAAGGACTGCCTCAGCTAAAATCCTTGGGTTGTATCCAAATAAAGTAAAATACGGCCTCTGGAGGGATCCAGAATGAATTGTAACGTTGTGGCTGAACGCTGCGGTAGCTAAATAATCACACCACGAAGCTTTCTTTTCCAACACAAAGACTCTCATTACTTTCTTTAAATAACTAAAGGAACTTTCAACTAATCCATTCGTGAAATGAGCACAAGTATCTACATATTTTAGTTGTACGCCTGTAATATTGGCTAACTCTCGTAAGAGTAAACTTGAATTGGGTGTTGAACGATCTAAATAGATCGTTTCCGGGATACCATGAACTAAAAAGACTTTCTCAACTAGGGCTGTTGCTATGTTTTGTGCATCGTGATTAGCCAAAGGAGCTGTAATTACGTACCTTGTACAACTATCAACTACTGATAGACAATATTTGTATTTGTGCGTTTTTGAAGAGACTAGAGGACCACATACGTCAATATGAATTCGTTGGAAAGGAATTTGGGCTGGTTGAAATGTTTGCAGGGTATGTGGTTTAGAACCTTGTGGTTTCTTTGAAATCTGACAAGGAATGCAATGTCTAACCTTATCGTACACAAATTTCTTCATATTAGGGAAAAAAGTAACGCATAAGCATTAAATTATATGTCTTCTGAGCACCTTGGTGACTTCCGTTCATTTTGTGTGCATGAATAAGATGGAAAACTTGATTTCTTAATGCATGGGGAATACAAAGTCTATCCCTATTACCAGTTTTGATTTTATTAGTCCTGTATAAGACTCCATTTTTGAGTACATAAGAATACGAAAGTTTCTCTAGCTTTGGATTACTAGGTTTGTCTTTGTTTTCTAATAAGTCAATAATGTCTCTTAAATTGGGGTCTTTACGTTGTTCTGAACTAATATCAAAATCTGCTGCTTGTGTATGAAATACTTGATGAAAGAATAAGTCATCATCATCATCATCATCTTTCTTGTCATGATTAGTCTTGTCAAGCGGTAAACTTGCACGGGAGAGTGCATCCGCAAGTTCATTTTTACTAGCGGTGACATGCCTTATTTCGAAATCAAAATTCTGAAAATAAAGGGCTCTTCTTCCTAAAATAGAACTATGATGTTTAGTTGAACGAAGATAGGATAAGGCTTTGTTGTCTGTGAGAACCACAAAATGTTGATTCATAAGAAAAAATTTGAAAGTTTTCAAAACATAATATGCACCTGCAATTTCGAGTGAAAATGTGTCAGCTCTTTTCTCTGTGTCTGTTAAGGCTCGTGAACAATAGGCACATGGATGTAAATTTCCTTCTTCATCAGGCTGTAACAAGGCTCCTCCAATGCCAATTCCGCTCGCATCAATGTATACATATGAGGGGCGTTTAGGGTCATAAGGGCGGAGGATAGGGGCGGACGTGATCATTTCTTTCAGTGTTTCGAAGCTTTTCTGGTGTTCATCAGTCCATTGAAACTTAACATTCTTTTTAAGAAGCTTGAATAAACATTCTGTTGGTCCTGCAAAACCTTGCACAAATCGTCGAATGAAATTTACAAGTCCTAGAAAACTACGAAGCTTGCGTTTGGTGGTAGGGGTGGGATATTCCAAAATAGCTTTAAGAATGTGTTCTGAAATCTTAACTCCCTTTTGAGATACCAAGTTACCGAGGACTTTTACTTCGGTAAAAGCTAGCCTACACTTAGAGGGTGATAATTTAAGGGATGCTGTTCGTAACTTTTGAAACACTCTGTCAAGTATGTTAAGCATGTGTGGGAGATTTGAACTGTAAATAATAATGTCATCAGTGTAAACAGAAAGTTCTGAACTGTCTATTCCGCTAAGGGCAAGTTCGCTTACGCGATTCATTACACCGGGGGATGTTTTCAATCCCTGGCATAACCTAGCATATCTAAAACTGCCAAGATTGTTAATAGAAAAGGCGGTAATGTCTTTAGAACGCTCTGTTAATGCAACCTGAAAAAATGCGCTTGACATGTCTAAAATTGAGTAATATTTCTTTCCAGCCATCTCTGTCATGATGGTTTTTATGTCTGGGGATTGTAAGGAAATCGGAGCTATTATGTCATTAAGCGCTCTCAAATCGGAAATAAAACGGTAAGTCCCATTGGGTTTCTTAACTAATAAGACTGACTGGGTGTCGATAGGGACTCCCTTCACAGCGCTCTATAACACCTTGGTCTAGTAATTTCTGAACTTCCTGTTTCATGGGTTCTCGGTAATGAAAAGGAATAGGGTAGGTCTTGGCATACACTGGGGTGTCATCTGTCAGTTTGATGTCATATTCCAAAACATTAGTTTTAGTCAATTTATCCCCTGGCCAGAGAAAAATATCTGCATACGTGTATGCGAGCTTTAGGATTTTTTCTCTTTCTTCTCGGGGAATATCAGGGTTAACTGTGAGGAGGGAGGGGTCAAATTTCTTTTGACTTTCACTGATTTGTTGCTTCACTGTACTATTTTCATTACAAGAGTATGAAAATACGACATCTTCACTTTTATGTTCCCAAACGGAAGTAACGTCAGTTAAAATTTCACATGTCGATATTTCGCCTAATATTGTGTCACTTTCCAAAGTGATTGTGGTTTCCGTAGGGTTGTGTATGTGAATGACAGGTGACTGCGGGTTTACTGCAGCATTGGGAAGGACTACTGGATGCTGGCTCATAAGGGAAGCAGATGGTGTAAAAAGTACAGGCTTATGGGTATTAGGTGTCGTAGTGGTAATGTTCAAATTGATATAAGTCTTGGACCGTGGACTTAACTGAACTGTGTTTGAAAGGGTAGCTTTTCCCTCATACACATTTACATTCTCAATTTGAGTGAATATGTCATGGGACAGCTGGTGAGTCTTGTACTTTGATCTTAAAATACTATAATCTGGAGTACGTCCTAAATGATAGAGTTATTGTGTTGTCTTTTAACGACATTTCGCACCTCTGCGTTCGTAAAAAGTCATTTCCTAAAAGGGGAGGGACGTTAGTTGAATCTACTATTCTAAATGGGTGCGAATATTTACGCTTTCCAATTATGATAGGAAGAACTACAATTTCAGACACACTCAGTTTCGATCCGGACACACCTTGGATTGTGGATTGTACCTTGTATGTTTTTCTTTCAGTAGGAAGTAGGTGGGAGGGATAAATTGAGATTTGGGACCCCACGTCAATAAGTAAATCTACTTGTTTCCCTTGTATGCTACTATTGATAAAATATAGGCCATTTCTTTCAATGATAGGAACTTTGTCTAATCTGGTATTATCTTCGATTTCGTTCCTGCAACTCGAAGACGATTTTAGTTTAAACTACTGTCGCTTTGGGGCTTGTAAAAGCAGTTGTCGCTCTCGTGATTGTAACGACCACAGAACTTACATGCCGATGTATGTGCATCGTCGCGATTACCCTGATCTCGACGTTGAAACCTCTTGTTGCTATTACCTCTGAACTGGCCTCGAGAGTTCGATCGAAAGTTACCTCTGTGATTAGCTCTATTATTATTATTATTCCTGTAGAAAGAGGAGTTATTATTCCCCTTGTTGAAACCTCTGTTATGTGCGTTTTGATTAGCCGTTTTCGCAAATTCCAACACATTTGAACAAAAATTAAAAAGAGAACTTGCGTTCATCTGTTCGGTTGAATGCAAAGCTAAGGTCGACATTTGTGACGAACGTTTGTTTATTTCGTCACCAGAGGCGGCATTTTGAGCGTGTTCCACTGTAGCTACGGCTGGTGTCGCCGCACAGCGGGCACTATCAGAACTCGGTACAGCAAACATGCCAGATTGTGACACTGAGAAACTGGGTGCTTGATACGTCTGGGAAGGAATTACAGGAGCGGGCTGTGATTGTAGACTTTGGACTTGATGAGTCGATGGTGGGAAAAAAGGAGATGGACACTGGTTGTATGACACAAACTGCTGAGTCGGGTTGTGAGGATTACTTGGGAGGGGGGAGTAGACCTGTGCATGCGAACAGCTGTGAAGTGGTGTCGGGGTGAATGTCTGGGGCAAGCTCGCCTGAGAGATTGCCTGATCAATTTCAAATTTCTCTTCCAACATACGGGAATTAATCAATGACTGCTGGCGCTCGAAATTCTGTAGGTGGGCAATTAATTCTTCTGTTTTGGCAAAATGCTTGTTGGTAAAACAGCCAATGTATTTGGCTCGCAGTCCCGTGATGATGTAAGAGAGAGTTTGTTCTTCAGTGGCGTTCGGGAAGTATTGCTGGACTAATGCCTTTTTAGCAATAACGTAGGTGTGAATGGGTTCGGTTATCATTTGCTTCCTTTGGAGTATTATCTGTACGGGATCTGCTGATAGGTACGATCTCTTAAATAGCGTACTTAGCTCGTCTTTGATATGGGTGTATGTCAAGTCTACAAAATTGGGTCGTTTCTGTATGTCATGAAAATAAGTTAAAGCGGTGTCCGTCAAAAATAAAGGTAACATCTCTTTACGCTTAGCTTCCGTCCATCCTGCGGCGTGTGCTACATTTTGAAACTTGAGGAAAAATGAGTCAATGTCTTTAGGGTCATTTCCGCTAAATGGGGCCGGGTATAATGCAGTTGGGATTGGGGTGGCCATGTTAGTGGTGGAAATTTCTACAGTTATGTTACCAAAGTTATTAGTAGTGTTAAAGGGAGTAGGAACGTCACCTGGAGTACTTGCTAAGGGCTGAGGTTGGTTTCTGTTGGGTGTTTGCAGTCCAAGGACAAACTGAGGGTAGTTTCTATTGGCAGACCTTAACCGTGTTAGTGGAGGGAAGGGGAGTGGGGATAAAGGTCGTGAATTTATTGGATTTGCCGTGATTGCAGTGGCTAACTCGATGATTTGGTCGAGGGAGGAATCTAGGTGTTCGTGCAATGCTATCTGTGACGTATTCATAAACGAAGGTTCGTCGTGCTGACCAAAAAAACAAATGAAAGTATGGTTATGCAGTTATTTATGTCATTAATAGATCGCTTGTCAAATAAGTATAAGCAAGTGTTCTCATTCCTGTGTGAATGATGCTTGAATACGTGTTATGCAGAGGAACTAGATTTTGTTGGGGGGGACTCGGCATAAAAAGAGAAAAGAGGGGTGATATTCCATAGGGTTACACACAAAATTGTCACTGGGTCTGACGCATCTTAAGCGTACTGTGGGAGTATGGGTTGGAATTACTAAAAATTTACTTTAAAAAGTGCTCCCAAAGTGGGTGGGAGGGATGGGGGAGAGTAATTTAATATAAAGCAATTCGTACAGGAGGGTACTTAATTGCAAAAAGGGCCTGAAGCACCTCCACCATGTTGTAACCCCGTTTTACCTGGGATCTGAGGTCACAGGGAAGTTTCATTTAAACATTTAGGTAGAGCTTAATAATATCTGTTGGCTGAACCTGCTCCGTTAGGAGGGTAGAGATATGGAAAGTTGGTGTAAAGGTTATTCACGCTTGTTCATACCTGGTAGGTGTGTGTGATGTCTTGTCCTGATGCTTCTCGCAGACCGAATCGTGAAAGTTGCCAAGGTTCTATCCAGCGACCCTCAGCTCACCAAACCGAGCGATCCCTTGCGACTTGTAGCATGCTAGGCAGCGGTAACTCCGTGTTCCATCGTCGTAGTTCAGCAGTGTAATGTGTTGTAAAGTAATCAGACTAGTTATCCATGTAACGTCGATGAGTGTCAAAATCCAAAAGAGATCGAGCTCCGGGTAGGAGCTTGCTTTTATCATCTCAGGCATCGAAAGGTTGTTAAACCTTTCGAACACGATGGATCTTGTTTAGATCCACGCGTTTGCCTTTCAGTTCCTTGTTTAACGGAAGTTACAAGTTAGCGCATTCTTGGGATCACTCGCTGGTCGGACAATTCCAGGAAATAAACAAGTGTGGATATTAACATGACGAGGTTTTCTCGGTTTAATAATCTCCATATCTCTACAATATATTGATACGAACACCGAGCTTCGAACATCTGCAGTGAGCCAATTTGATAAAATATTGTTTAAATTAATGGTTAATTCGGTATATGGCAAAACCATAGCAAATGTTAGAAAACATACTGATGTTAAATTAGTTACCGACCCCAGCAGGAGCAAAAAATTGGTGGCAAAGCCTAGTTTCAATTATAGAAGAATTTATGATGAGAATATGACACTCTTTAACATGAAAAAACAAAGATTAAGTTTGATAAACCTATTTATGTAGGGGCTGTGATATTAGAATTAGCCAAATTACGTATGCTAAAACTTTATTATGATGTGTTGAAACCTTTTTATGGTAATAATATAAAATTGATGTATATGGACACAGATAGTTTTATTCTTGATATTCAAACAGAAGATGTTTATAAAGATATATCACAACCTGAATTATTTAAATATTTTGATACTAGTGAACATTCAAAAATTCAACCCCACAATAAAAAGGTGCCTGGTAAGTTAAAAGATGAGACACTTGGCGATGTTTTTGTAGGATTTGCTGGGTTAAGGGCCAAGATGTATATTTTTAAAACATGTAGTGGTGGTGTTACTAAAAGAGCCAAGGGTATTGGTAGAGTAATTGTAGACAAAGAGCTTGAATTTAAAGATTATGAAGATTGTCTTAAATCAGATAGGTTAATCAGAAAATCAGAATGTAGAATCCAGAGTGTGGATCATTTGTTGACCACAAATGTTGTAAGAAAAGTGGCTCTGGACCCACATGACGATAAGAGATGCATTTTATCATGTGGCATACATACTCTACCATGGGGTCATTGTGACTTGAGAAGTGATAAACAATGCCCAATCACAGAGCATGATTTGAAATAAATAAACATGCCGATGAACTTATTTGGATTCAAAAAACAAGCTATTATGGACTTGCCGACACCAGCCCCCTCTCCTGATATAAAATCTAAATTAAGTGGTTTCTTAATTATTCATCTGAACAGCATACTTACAGATGTTGATGATAAAACAGGTAAAACATTATATATATTTAATAATAACTTAAACCACTACCAATTACCTATAGGTGGTCAATTACAATTTATTACAACTCCCGAGGGTGATGTCAAGGTTTCAGTAGGGAGAAATATTTATAGAATTAAGCACTCAAACATGATTTCTGGCACTGTCTCTGCCGGTGACTGTTTATATATTGAGGTCCCAGGATATTATGACAAACTTATACCTTTTTTTTTATAGAATTAAGAATTAGATATTTTATAATAAAACACCACTAAAACAAAAAAAAACAAAAAATGACTAATGATATATTTGGCCATACAAGACATGAAGATCACAGTGATGAGATTCTGATGCTTGACGTCAGAGTTAAAAAATTAAGAAGTGATTTACAAGCTTTACAAACCACACTCAATGCCAGTCTTCAACTAGAGATTACAAATTTACAATCACAATGCATGGACCCTCTTCTTAAAATTGACTCGGAACTTAAATTATTGCTTCAAAAATACACTGACTTGGCAACATTGGATAATTTTCAAAGTTTAGAGGAGGCTGTAGCGACTCTTCAAACCAAATTAAAGACTCAGGCTACCAACTCTGAGCAATTAAAACAGCAACTAGAAGAGCAGATTAATAGTGTCCAGACACAGTTCCAAACAATTGTCAAAAGCATAAAGTCACAAGAAGATTTTGATCTAGTAATTTCCACTCTAAAAGAACAAATTCAATCACTACAGATACCTAATCTGGACCCCTTGAACAATGCCATAGCCGAGGTTAAAGAAAAAATTGAGACACTTGAGAATTTTATGAACAACCTACCATCTTCTGATGCTCTGAGTGCTATAACTCGTAGTGTTGCCAACATTAAGTTGCAACTTGAAACATATGAAGATTTTGGAAAAATTCAGAGTACCATAACCCATCTTGAGGGTACCATAGCAGCAGTACAAAGTGATCTGACAAATGTACAAGAAACTCTAGAATCTCGCTTGCCTGGTATTGTAGACACCCTTGTCAGTGTCCAGCAACAGATCACCAAACTTGAAAACCTCAACACTGAATCTGAGCTATCTCATTTTCATCACTTAATCAATGATATCCAAACAAAGCTTGAAATTTTACAACAATCAACACCTACTCAGGCATACTTAGCCCTGCTCCAAGATGCTATGCGTAGTGTGGCTGATGCTTCTGAATTAAATACTGTGAATCTAGAATCTTTGCAGAATACTGTAGCTAATCTACCTACATCACAGGAACTTAAAAATATTAAGAGAGCAGTGAATCGCATATTAAAATCAGAAGATATCGAGAATATCCAGACAGAAATCAAACAGCTTACTCAGACAGTGGCTACTCTACCAACCAATCAGCATATTAATAAACTTTATGCTTTGTTTGAGGATATCAGAAGACAAGTTCATGATCTTACTGCCCAAAATTCAAAATTGGCTATTGTTGAAAATCTACAGCAAATTGTAGCCAACATCAAGCAACAACTAGGGACCATGGAATCCAACCAAGCAAATGCTCTGTCTGTTTTTGCCACGCAACTTCAAGAGATTGTGCAACAATACAAAAAACTTGCTGTGGACATAAAAATTAAACCAGGCCACGATGATGTTGTTAGAACTATCAATGAGCATCTTGAATCTGTAACAAGTAGATTACTTACAGCAGAAAAAGAAATAACTGGCCTAATCGAGAATCGTAAGCATACAGTAATCCTTGAATTGTACAGTATCCCCAACAAAGAATATGCTCTAACAACTGAGGCACCTAGCCATCCGTGACCGATTTTTCGTTAAAATGTCTACATAGTATATGTCCTGCGTATATCAATTCGTAAGGTGTCACCTGTATAGTGAACAAGCACAGAAAATATAGGAGAGAGAAGAAAACTGAGGAGCATTCCCACCGGTTGAGGAGACATTTTTTTCTTCTGTAGTCAACAAGAGCTACTACTTCGAAGTGACAAAGACAGTGGCCTAATAAGGGAGATTTCACACCGTGTCGCCTGAGGATTTCACAAGTCGAAATTAGGTTTCTGCGGCCTTTTGTGTCGCTACGGTGTGAAACGTTGCTGTTGATTGGCCCATTCCAATCGACATGTATCGCGTGTCCCTTCGGTCTGAAACCTTCCTAAGTTTTGATAATCCAAGTCACAAGGATGGAAAATTAGGGCCTTGTTAAGGTTGGGTGTGAAGGCAGGCAGACGACAGCACCCTAAAGGATCATATCCAAACCTGCAGGAATAACGCATCTTACTTCAATTTCTAATACGGATTGATAAAAACGTCTGGTGAGTTGATTTTAAGAAATGTGTCCAAGATAAAGAGTGGCGTGCCCAGGATTTTCGGAAGGGAGAGGGGTTACGCATACTATTTTTGGTGGTCAGTCCTGATTTTGCTATTTATCCTGTCTTTGACGTTCTTCTTTTTTTAAAAGAAAAGGAATAGTGGGTCAAATGGGGTTATGACCTCACCAAACCTCCCTTGGGCACGTCACTGGAGATAAATGAATAAGCATTTGATCATACTGGGAGACGAAACATTATATGTGTTGGGAACGGAAGGGTTTTCATTGTGAATTAATTGTTTCGTGATCCAGCTATATTCAAGAAGACTTCCTTTGCTTCGTGCCGATATATGACAAGACTCTGGAAGCTGTGACAGGCATTTGAGAACACTTGAGTGTGCTAAGGCCAGAATCTGAACAATTTGGTGGGTTTCGGCTTTTATAAGAGCTGCAAACATGGGAGGACAAGACACGTTAGTAGTGTTCAGGCTCGAATCAGAGATACATATTCGAGAGCTGTCTCCGTCCAGTTGGCAGCCCACAATTTGAATCTCGCGTTGTCGAGTGGATTGTCCATCCCGTGCATGTCTAACAGCTTCGTAAAAACACTCGAGGACACCATAGATGTTTTTATGCCTGATGAGAAGAAATGGACAAACACACATACTGAGATGGTTCCGGCACACAATGTTAATGCATGGAAACAGAGGAGTCGAGTGGTAAAAAATGTTCCGATTTCACGTTCTGATTAAAATGACAGCCTTACAGTGGCGACAATTTAAGGGATAGTTGCTCCCCATTTTTTTGCCTCAACATTATGGCCTCTTAATGTTAAGCCTCGTCTACCAACAGAAAGTAAATTTTCCTTGCGCCGCCCTCCGCCCCCCCCCCACCTGTTTTGGATCTAAATTGCCACCACTGGTTTTAAACATACAATGGACATTTCCACTTTGACATGAAAAACGTTTTAAATCCATTCATTTTACAGATAATGACACAAACAAGAGATGTGCAAAATATCTCGGCGATATTTGTTTCGGTTCTCGAGAAATACGCCTTCAAACACCGCTGAAATTCACCTCCTACGTCACGGATTTGAAAACGTCCTCTCTACAGACAGACGTCATCACTTAGAAATGCAAGCAGGCGGGGCTTCTGCTCGTCCCGTCAGCTTAGCACGAGCCGCGGAAGCGACAGCATATTCATTTGTTACTGTGTAAAACAAGTATCTTACAACTTCCAGTGCAAAAATCTGTGCTCCATTTCTTGGAGATGAATTATGCCCTAGCAGTATAGTATTATTTACTATAATTCAGCCACTCGGTAGAAGTTTTTCCCATTAGGGTGACAAAGCAAACCTTGTAACAGTCAATGGCTAAACACGTGAACAGCCTTGTTCATTGCGAATACATAGGTTAGTTCTGACTGGCAAGAACTTAATGTTACAGGAATGCCTTTTCTGGAATTACAATTATTTTCGTCATAATATTTTCTTCACAAATTTTAAGATAATACTTTTAGAACACACTGGTTTACACTCCAATTTCTGCAATATAAGAGGTGATACGGTATAAAAAGGTACGGTGAGTTTTTAAATTTCCTGCAGTAAATGATACTTTTCTTCAGTTAATATATTTTGCAAATTTTTGTATTTAGCCTACTTTTACGTCACTTTTCCGTTCAATTTGTTTAACCGCAACGATGAGAACGCATGGTTAATTTAGTATGTATCTTCTCTAACATCATATTTCTTCCCACTTTTGGCTAATCGCTACAATGAAGATGAATGACTACAAGCAGTATTCGAAGTCGGGGTGCAGGAGGACACCCCCCTACACACACACACTACCACCACCACCAACAAGCAAAATCTAAGTATCACTCAACCTGCCACGATACAAGACGAACATTTTCTTCTGTCCCATCTCATTTCGAAATCATTCACTTGTCCCATCTCCTTGTATGAGACGAGACGGAAAATGTCTCGTCTCGTGAACAACACTAACATTAACAATAGAAGCATCCCCCTAGCTGTCCCCAAAGTCTCGAGCAAAGATCCTCCCATGTAACAATTTCCAGTTCAATGAAATGTCACTCACAAGGAAACAGTCATGCCCAGGTAGAGTCAAACATGTAACATGCGACTTCCTCAGATAAATCATGAATTTTGTGTATAATAATTACAACGCCAGTTCATTCCTGGTAATTCTGAATCTGCAGTTTGGTTTGCATATATAAGCAGGATAATATTTAGTTTTCGAGGGCTGTACCGTCAAAACGAGGAGTCAAAAAAAATATTAAGAAAGGTTTTTTTTTTGTATTTATAATGATAAGCCATTGCTATATTTTTCTAGACTTGAGACGAGAACGAGAATTGCCCTCCCAAACCGAGACGGATGTTTATAAATTGAGACGAGACTGTCAATGAGACATTTACAAATAAACACGAGACAGACATTTACAACTCTCAACGAGAACGAGACCAAGGCTGCCATGTCTCGTCTCGATAGGATCCTTAGTGGTGAAGTTGTGCATCAACCAATTAATGCATTCGGGGTAACGAGATGAGGCGGCTTTTTTCGCAGTACAAAATTCAAAATAATTATATCGTACCATTTCAGTATGGGATATTGTTATACACATGGGCGTATATATAGTTCACGGGGGGGAAGGATGGATCAACTTTTGGTATGATTAGGGTTGCTTTATTTCGTAAGTGAAAATCCAGGACACTGCTGGCCGGAAGCTTGTTGGGGAGCAGGGGGGGAAGGGGTGCTGGACCCGACAAAGTTGTGTGTATGTAGTCACACTACTTATTAGTATTGATACTTTTCTGTTCATCTTGTGTCACTACGTTTTTAAGAACCAAATTTCTTTAATATGATTCGAGTGGCGGTCCCTCCATGGAACAGAGGGAACAGGCTGTTCCCTCCTACTTATCGCCCGTTGAAGCTATTTAAATTATCTATATTAACATAATAAGAACACTTCTTTCTACCGAAATCAACGTTTCCAAAAGTAACGCTGAAGAAAATCTTTCACCGTGGCTGGACGTTTGTTTACGTCACCCACCCCCAACGCATCATGGTTCTCACTCTCTACTGTCTGACGCCGAGTATTTCCGACAACGCGCGAAGGTAAACGATCCCTACGGCACCAGGGAAGCTGAACACTCTAGCTGTTCCCTCAGAGATATATTGCGGATTCGCCTTTCTTCCAGTTTTTGCTATGTGCTGAAGTTTAATCGCGTCATAAGTGATACTTTTGAGTGTAGAAAGTCTATAACTTCCTAATCTCGTTGAGAGCTTGCGTCTGACGTTCATAACGAACTGGAAAAATCTTCTACAGTCTAAGCATTTGCTAAATGCTTTGGTAAACGCTGGGAAATAGCTTCCGAGGGAACAGCTCACATCCACCTGTTCCACCAACCCCAAGACCAAAGTTTCAAGACACGAAGCGGCAGGACAAGAAAGCGAATGTTGAGAGTGTCGTATGATCGACCGGCTGAGGACGAAAGCCTTTAGTTCATTGAACTTTGCAGATAATACAACAAACCAACACACATCCTAACTGAATTTAAAAGTAAAACGAAATCATACACAAGGCATTTTCAAATGAGTTACTACAACTATGTAAAATGATTAACTGGATATTCTTCCAGTGGCTAATAATATTGTTGTCCTTGTTTAATCCTGAGAAGGGAGTCTGAAACAGGTCGGGTTTTGTCACATTAACAACTTCTACTAATCTAGCGAACCTCATGAAAAAACTCAGTTATCTGTGTACCATTATTGCATTGAGGACGTTTGAATTTCAAGAATACTGAACTCTATGAAAAAACGTCAACTTATCTACGAATAAAGAGATGAAACAGGCTCCGACAAAACATTTTTTTCTCAGATCACTCATAAATTTATACTATCAAATTTTTCTTCGTTGCGCATCAACAATTTTATTTTTAATGTTTTCTTTATATTACGTATATCACAATTGCTTTAAAATTATTATTGTCATACAATTTTAACGTGCCTCATGTTTGTCACTTCTGACAATTTGTAATACAGTATATGTATCGTATATTTATTTGGTTCATTTCAATAAGGGTTGAATTTTACTTGATCTACTGTATTATATTAAGACACCCATGCGGGGGGGGGGGGCAAATGCAAGTGACCTGTTCCCCTGCCTGATTTATCACCGCAGGCCACTGGATTTGACAGTCTCAATGTAGTTTCTTATCGCAGAAATTCCGAAACTATCAGGAAATTGCAGATATTGGTCTGCAGTCTCATCTGGTGTGTGGAATTACGAAATTTCCTTCCCATCCGTATCCCGTCCTATACGTCTCTAATTTAAGAGAATGAAATAAGTCCGAAGGAATTTTTTATGAACAAGCGGATAGAACAAGGAAATTGGTAATTTTAGTGAACCAAAAAAAAAGAGGGGGTCGGACCCGTTGAATCCCCCTTAAATATGCCCATGGTTATACACATTATTTCCTTGTAATAATTATACATAAACTAAGTATAGATATGTACTGTGCAACTAATGTAATCTTCTCAGTGCATTTTCTCTTATCTGCACAAAAATATTTGATCATAATTTGCGCAACAGAAATGGAACACAAACTAAAATTGCTTTATGGAAAAGAAAGTTAAATAGGCTTTATAAATAAAGTGAAGAATGTGAAAATTCCTATTTTGCACTACATAGGTTACGGTAAATATCGATAAATATAAGTTTAAAAAAATATTTTTGAGTGTCTGGTCAACAACCAATCTTATAAGAAATATTTTTCGCATGGCCTGAGAACACACACGCAGCTGAACCCTTTTATTTATCTTGCACGTGAGCAGCAGGGATATTTCATAGAACAATGATCATTACAAAGAATAGCTTTCCTTTCTCCTATCGCTCCTTCTTCCTTTATTTAAATCGGTACAGATTTGTAAAACCGCTGCACGTGTTCGCTCACCGTGGGCTACCCATCCGGAACTGGACGCTCGAAGCAGACGACAAACGAGCTCTCCCTAAGAAGTGACGTAGTAACATGGCGGCGGCGTGTTTTCAGCGCAACGCTAGCCTCGCAACTTTGGAAGTCTCGTTTCTGCCTTAAACTGGACGCAGAGAAACGCGAGAACTTGCAGGGGTCATTTTTCCAGGGTGTAGTTTTTAAAACTGTTGTAAAAAAAATTGGTGTTGAGCCCCCCCCCCCCCCCCGAAAGGAATACCTGGATACGTGCCTGGTGTACGGTGTTTACAATTGAAAAGGTTAAAATATTATTCCATACGTGTTTAGTAAACGTTGTAAAGTATGTATATTATCAGCGCCATTCTTTTTTTTTTTTTTTACCTAAAACCATTTAATATGAAGCGATATTCCTCTCGGTTAAATAGTTATCGTATTTTAAAAGTGTGAAGTGATACGTTGTTTACATTTCGCGCGGCCGCCATTATGGGAACGAAAGTAAAGGGTAAAGAAGTAAAGGGTACTTTACTATACCGGAGACACTTATCAATGATTTATTTCGCAATTTTTTACATTGCTAACGTACTATTCTGTGAAATAATTATTATACTATTAGGTGAAATAATGAATTTCTAACGAAAATAATGTCTATTTCTTACATTAAGGAGTAGCTACTTACCGTTGTTCCTTATTTCCCACAAACCATCCACGGGTAGCCCCAAAAACCATTGACATTAGCCCAAAAATTCACGATAGCCCCACGAAACATCACGGGAACGAGGTATGCCTACTAGGTTAGGTTAGGCCTGTTAGGTTAGGTTCCATTAGCACTCCTTTCGTTCAATTTAACATATACGGACAATACGAGAGCGTATTGTGCTCTCGTGCAGAAAGCAAATGGCGGCAGCAGCAATAGCGCGTCGGAAATAGATTTTCGTAGAAAACCACATGCATTCGCATTAAAATGGATCAAAACTACATTCCCGAACATCAACAACGCTACAGAAAATGATTTGCGTCAGTACTTTCTCCTGGAAATTCGAAAAAATCCGTCTCCGGTAGAGTAAAGTGTTACCCGAAAGACTATCAACAAGTACGGTGTAACAAGTACCGTGTGAGGCGAAACTAGCAAATGAGTAGCCAGTCCAGCGTCAGCTAGAACATTCCTACTGGATATCCAGTTCCGTGTGATTCAGGCTTAAGTAGCAATTAGAACATGTCCTATTCCTCCAAACCAGTCAAGCAGTCAGCCAGGCGGCCATGATTGCTACCTAGAAAGTTAGTTCAGCTCCAACTAGGGCATTCCTACTAGATATTCAGTTCCGTGTGATAGGGGCTTAATATGCTGTTCACCAAGCTTAAAATCAAGTCTCAGAATAGGTTGCACTAGTGGATTTTGGGGCGACACTCCCATAGCTGGTTAGTTATTATATATATTTTTTTTAAATATATATATATATATATACTTGTAGTGTATATATTTACATTATGGTAAGTCCAACGTATACTAATATTACGTGTTCGTGCCTTGCATATTATCATTTAATGTTACGGAGAGAAAAGCTCAATTTGTTTTACTTCATATTGTTACACAAAGTATCAGGTATATCCCACGTAAATGACAGTTCACTTCGTCTTGTAATTGTGGCGAGAACATGATATATCGGCGAGAACTTTCTCGTCCATTCGGTCGTAATCGCGGGGAGAAAATGATGTAATTTCCGAAGTTAATTCTTTGAAATTTCCGCCGGTGTGATAATAAATATAAAAAGACGTGTAAGCTCATTTTTTTTACTTCATATTGTTACACAAATTATCAGGTATATCCCACGTAAATGACAGTTCACTCCGTCTTGTAATCAAGGGCGCCGACTTTCCAAAATTTCTGTGGGTGCATATCAATGGCGGTTAGATCTGTAATTATCAAGTATTGTATACTTTAAACAACTTACATGCACAATGATTGCAAGAGGCAATGATAATCAACACGTTACTAAAAGAAAATACCACATTCATACAAATTAAAATGAAAAAATCTGCATAAATGCAAATAATTTTAATTGTATTGCAGAAATAACTATGCAAGGATTTTGTTGTGAACAGAAACTACAAAATGACTAACTTTATGTACCAAATAATAATAATAATAATCAAGACATGTTAACTTTCAATATAAATATAAAACATATTCCTTCTTAAATCATTTGCACTTATGAATTTGTTTGCAATTTTGGTAATGTCAATAATTTTAGTCATTTATTTATGAACATGCAAAATTGCCAAATCATTCAATATTTTTTGGGTCATTGTTGACGCAAAATCGTTTTCAATCGTCTAAGTGCTGGAAATGACCGCTCAGAGGTACAAGATGTAACAGCTATAGTTAAAATCACCCGTACAAACTTCACAAATTCTGTGAGCATTGCACGCATGGGACCACTGTTTTCTCTACTTAAAATATTTGTAATGTCTGACAAGTTGGCCACTTTTTCTTTGTTCGTTCTGCACACATCTAGAAGCATGTCCCTGTGCAATGTTAGCTTGTCTTTATCAAAGTCTGTCCCATCTCAATGTTTTAATTGCTTATTATTTTTTGATAATGGCAAGTGAGAAATATTTATTTTATTTTGTTTTTATAAAAACTAAAAATCTTGTGGGTGCGGCGCACCCACAAGATTATTTATGTGGGTGCTCGAGCCCGGAGCACCCACGTAGTCGGTGCGCATGCTTGTAATTGTGGCGAGAACATGATATATCGGCGAGAACTTTCTCGTCCATTCGGTCGTAATCGCGGGGAGAAAATGATGTAATTTCCGAAGTTAATTCTTTGAAACTTCCGCCGGTGTGATAATAAATATAAAAAGACGTGTAAGCTCAATTTTTTTTACTTCATATTGTTACACAAAGTATCAGGTATATCCCACGTAAATGACAGTTCACTCCGTCTTGTAATTGTGGCGAGAACATGATATATCGGTGAGAACTTTCTCGTACCCCTGGCAAATTTGAGCGCGCCGATGTCCTGCAGCGTTTTCCTGGATGTCGATGGATCTCGGTGTCGCTAAGTTATAGAGCGTAATATTTTACACAGTACGTACCGTCTTGTGTTTTTTAATGATATAAGAGCCCTTTAAAAAACGAATAAAAATACTGCAATTACAATGTGTGAATAGCATCAGTGTTGCCACATGAAGGGAAATTTCCCTTTTTGAAGGGAAATTTGGAGCTAATTATAAGTGAAAAGGGAAATTTGATTAAAAATAGCGAATTTTCAGGGAAATTTTAAGACAGACCGCGGTGGCTCTGTCGGTAACGCGTCTGACTACCATGCTAAAGGTCCCGGGTTCGATCCCCGGCCGGTTCAAATCCGAGAACTTTTCTAACGGTGGAAGAGGCCCCGGCGCCCACCCAGCGTCGAATAACATGGGTACCTGGGGGAAACCCTGGGGGGGGGGTAAAGGCGGTCAGGGGCGAGAACATGATGCTGATCACATCACCCCCACTCACGACCGGATCAAGAAAGTGTGGGGCGTTACCCCCACACCTCCTATACGCCTTCATGGCGTGATGCTATGCACAGGGGAACACTTTTACCCAACATTAATTCTATTAAACATTATAAGTGATTCCAGTTTTGAAAATGAGAACTTTTTAATTTTATTTTGTCGTATACTTCGTTCTGAAAGGAAGGGTGGAATTTGGGTTGGTCCACATCTGGCTACCGTTTGGGACCGGAGGTCATTGACCATTCACCCTTATGTCCCGGTTTTGGGAATGGGAGTTTGAGGGAATTGTTTATGTAAAGCTTTCCGCGGTTCACTGAATATTGCCTCAACACTGCACTGCATTGGCCTCCCTAAATCCAATCTCTGCTTGTGTGTTTGGCTTTTTACTTAAGAAAATCTTACTTACTTAAAATTGCCAACTTTCTTTAACGTAGTTTTAGCTTTCCTCTCGGCCTCCCCCATGGCGCAGTGGTAGCGTCATTACCTTGTAATCAAGGGGTCCCGGGTTCGATACCCGGTGGAGGCACAAGTGGTTCGGATCCCACTTTAAACTGTAGGTCCAGTCCCGATTAGCCTTACTGTGCATAAAGTGGACTTAAAACAGCAACTCAAAAAATTAGCTTTCCTCTCAAAACGAAAAAATTGACTTGGTTTAGCAATAAAATCTAAATCTTCCAAAAAAAGACATTTAAAGTTATTGATTTATTGATTTGGTTTATTTTACTTCACTTTTCTGCCACTTTTGGCTAATTGCAAGGATGGGGATGAGTGATGATATGATAAAATTTAGGAATGGACACACAAACAGCCATGCTCAGGCCGGGATTCGAACCGGGACCACTGGGTCGTAGCATTTAAAAGTTAAATTGTTTAACATTTTATACATACATACGAACATGAGTCAACGATAATATTTATTATTATTATTAATAATAATTATTATATTTAGATGAAGGGAAAAAATAGGCGAGAAAGGGAAATTTTACCCCTTGCAAAGGGAAATTGTGCTTACAGATTGTGGCAACACTGAATAGCATGTGCATTTGATAATTGGAAAGCATAGACATCTACTACGTGTAAAGTGACGTGGCACAGCTGCACGTTGTACTGACTAAGTGAAAATAT